>NC_045784.1:10496164-10756055 GCF_008692025.1 Phocoena sinus | reverse complement strand
TGTATCAATTCATTCCCACCAACAGTGCAAGAGGGTTCCTTTTCTCCACACCCTCTCCAGCATTTATTGTTTGTAGATTTTCTGATGATGCCCATTCCAACAGGTGTGAGGTGATACCTCATTGTAGTTTTGATTTGCATTTCTCTAATAATTCGTGATGTTGAGCAGCTTTTCATGTGCGTCTTCGCCATGTCTATGTCTTCTTGGAAGAAATGTCTATTTAGATCTTCTGCCCATTTTTGTATTCGGTTGTTTGTTTTTTTTAACATTGAGCTGCACGAGCTGTTTATATATATTGGAGATTAATCCTTTGTCCATTGATTCGTTTGCAAATATTTTCTCCCATTCTGAGGGTTGTCTTTTCGTCTTGTTTGTAGTTTCCATTGCTTTGCAAAAGCTTTTACGTTTCATTAGGTCCCATTGGTTTAGTTTTCTTTTTTATGGCATTACTCTAGGAGGTGGATCAAAAAAGATCTTGCTGTGATTTATGTTAGAGTATTCTTCCTATGTTTTCCTCTAAGAGTTTTATACTGTCTGGTCTTACATTAAGGTCTCTAATCCGTTTTGAATTTATTTTTCTGTATGGTGTTAGGGGTGTTCTAATTTCATTCTTTTACATGTAGCTGTCCATTTTTCCCAGCACCACTGATTGAAGACACTGCCTTTTCTCCATTGTATAGTCTTGCCTACTTTGTCATAGATTAGTTGACCATTGGTGTGTAGGTTTATCCCTGGGCTTGCTTTCTTTTTTTTTTCCTTTTACACCTTTATTGGAGTATAATTGTTTTACAATGGAGTGTTAGTTTCTGCTGTATAACAAAGTGAATCAATTATACATATACATATATCACCATATCCCCTCCCTCTTGCATCTCCCTCCCACCCTCTGTATCCCACCCCTTTAGGTGGTCACAAAGCACCAAGCTGATCTCCCTGTGCTATGTGGCTGCTTCCCAGTAGCTATCGATGTTACATTTGGTAATGTATATATGTCCATGGCACTCTCTCACTTCGTCCCAGCTTACCCTTCCCCCTCCCCGTGTCCTCAAGTCGTTTATCTACGTCTGTGTCCTTAATCCTGTCCTGCCCCTAGGTTCTTCATAAACTTTGTTTTCTTTAGATTCCATATATCTCTGTTAGCATACGGTATTTATTTTTCTCTTTCTGACTTACTTCACTGTGTAGGACAGGCTCTAAGTCCATCCACCTCACTACAAATAACTCAGTTTTGTTTCTTTTTATGGCTGAGTAATATTCCATTGTATATATGTGCCAGATCTTCTTTATCCATTCATCTGTCGATGGACACTTAGGTTGCTTCCATGTCCTGGCTACTGTAAATAGAGCTGCAATGAACATTGTTGTACATAACTCTTTTTCAATTATGGTTTTCTCAGAGCAAATGCCCAGTAGTTGGATTGCTGGGTCGTATGGTACTTCTATTTTTAGTTTTTTAAGGAACCTCTATACTGTTATCCCTAGTGGCTATACCAATTTACATTCCCAGCAACAGTGCAAGAGCATTCCCTTTTCTCCAGTAAATGCCTCTCCAGCATTTATTGTTTGTAGATTTTTTGATGATTGCCATTCTGACTACTGTGAGGTGATACCTCACTGTAGTTTTGATTTGCATTTCTCTAATGATTAGTGATGTTCAGCATCCTTTCATGTGTTTGTTGGCAATCTGTATATCTTCTTTGGAGAAATGTCTCTTTAGGTCTTCTGCCCATTTTTGGATTGGGTTGTTTGTTTTTGTGATATTGAGCTACATGAGCTGCTTGTAAAATTTGGAGATTAATCCTTTATCATTTGCTTCATTTGAAAACATTTTCTCCCATTCTGAGGGTTGTCTTTTATTATTGTTTATGTTTTCCTTTGCTGTGCAAAAGCTTGGAAGTTTCATTAGGTCCCATTTGTTTATTTTTGTTTTTATTTCCACTTCTCTAGGAGGTGGGTCAAAAAGGATCTTGCTGTGATTTATGTCATAGAGTGTTCTGCCTATGTTTTCCTCTAAGAGTTTTATAGTGTCTTGTCTAACATTTAGATGTCTAATCCTTTTTGAGTTTATTTTTGTGTATGGTGTTATGGAGTGTTCTAATTTCATTCTTTTACGTGTAGTTGTCCAGTTTTCCCAGCACCACTTACTGAAGAGACTGTCTTTTCTCCATTGTATATCTTTGCCTCCTTTGTCATAGATGAGTTAGCCATAGGTAAGTAGGTTTATCTCTGGGCTTTCTATCTTGTTCAGTTGATCTGTATTTCTGTTTTTGTGCCAGTACCATATAGTCTTGATTACTGTAGCTTTGTAGTATAGTCTGAAGTCAGGAAGTCTGATTCTTCCAGCTCTTTTAATTTCCCTCAAGACTGCTTTGGCTATTGGGGGTCTCTTGTGTCTCCACACAAATTTTAAGATTTTGTTTGTTCTAGTTCTGTAGAAAAAGCCACTGGTAATTTGATAGGGATTGCATTGAATCTGTAGATTGCTTTGGGTAGTATAGTCATTTTCACAATATTGATTCTTCTAATCCAAGAACATGGTTTATACCTCCATCTGTTTATATCATCTTTGATTTCTTTCAGCAGTGTCTTATAGTTTTCTGAGTACAGGTCTTTTACCTCCTTAGGTAGGCTCATTCCTACGTATTTTATTCTTTTTGTTGCAATGGTGATTGGGATTGTTTCCTTCATTTCTCTTTCTGATCTTTCATTGTTAGTGTATAGGAATGCAAGAGATTTCTGTGCATTAATTTTGTATCCTGCAACTTTACCAAATTAATTGATTAGCTCAAGTAGTTTTCTGGTGGCATCTTTAGGATTCACTATGTGTAGTATCGTGTCATTTGCAAACAGTGACAATTTTACTTCTTCTTTTCCAATTTGTATTCCTTTTCTTTCTTTTTCTTCTCTGATTGCTGTGTCTAGGACTTCCAAAACTATGTTGAGTAATAGTGGTGAGAATGGACATCCTTGTCTTGTTCCTGATCTTAGAGGAAATGCTTTTAGTTTTTCACTATTGAAAATGATGGGGCTTCCCTGGTGGCGCAGTGGGTGAGAGTCCGCCTGCCGATGCAGGGGACACGGGTTTGTGCCCCGGTCTGGGAGGATCCCACATGCCGCGGAGCGGCTGGGCCCATGAGCCATCCGCTGAGCCTGCGCGTCCGGAGCCTGTGCTCTGCAACGAGAGAGGCACAACAGTGAGAGGCCTGCATACCGCAAAATAAATAAATAAATAAATAAAAATTTAAAAAAAAGAAAATGATGTTTGCTGTGGGTTTGTCATATACTGCCTTTATTATGTTGAGGTAGATTCCCTCTATGCCCACTTTTTGGAGACTTTTAATATAAATGGGTGTTGAATTTTGTCGAAAGCTTTTCCTGCATCTATTGGGATGATCATATTTTTATTCTACAATTTTTTAATATGGTGTGTCACATTGATTGATTTGTGTATATTGAAGAATTCTTGCATTCCTGGGATAAACCCCACCTGATCATGGTGCGTGATCCTTTAAATGTGTTGTTCAATTCTGTTTCCTAGTATTTTGTTGAGGATTTTTACATCTATATTAATCAGTGATGTTGGTCTCTAATTTTCATTTTCTGTAGTATCTTTGTCTGGTTTCGGTATCAGGGTGATGGTGGCCTCATATAATGAGTCTGGGAGTGTTCCTTTCCCTGAAAATTTCTGAAGAGTTTGAGAAGATTGGGTGTTAGCTCTTGTCTAAATGTTTGATAGAATTCACCTCTGATGCCATCTGGTTCTGGACTTTTGTTTGTTGGAAGATTTTTTTTTTTTTTTTTTTTTTATTTATTTTTGGCTGTGTAGGGTCTTCGTTTCTGTGCGAGGGCTTTCTCTAGTTGCGGCGAGCGGGGGCCACTCTTCATCGCCGTGCACGGGCCTCTCACTGTCGTGGCCTCTCTTGTTGCGGAGCACAGGCTCCAGACACACAGGCTCAGTAGTTGTGGCTCACGGGCCCAGTCGCTCCGTGGCATGTGGGATCTTCCCAGACCAGGGCTCGAACCCGTGTCCCCTGCATTGGCAGGCAGATTCTCAACCACTGCGCCACCAGGGAAGCCCTGTTTGTTGGAAGATTTTTAATCACAGTTTCAAATCCGTTACTTGTGATTGGTCTGTTCATATTTTCTATTTTTTCCTGGTTCAGTCTTGGAAGGTTATACCTTTCTAAAAATTTGTCCATTTCTTCCAGGTTGTCCATTTGATTGGCATAGAGTTGCTTGTAGAGGTCTCTTAGGATGCTTCGTATTTCTGCAGTGTCTGCTGTAACTTCTCCTTTTTCATTTCTAATTTTATTGATTTGAGTCCTCTCTTTTACTTCAGTCTGGCTAAAGGTTTATCATTTTTGTTTATCTTCTCAAAGAACCAGCTTTTACTTTTATTGATCTTTGCTATTGTTTTTATTTCATTTATTTCTGCTCTGATCTTTATGATTTCTTTCCTTCTATTAACTTTGGGTTTTGTTCTTCTTTCTCTAGTTCCTTTAGGTGTAAGGTTAGATTGTTCATTTTTCTTGTTTCTTGAGGTAGGCTTTTATTGCTATAAACTTCCCTCTTAGAACAGTTTTTGCTGCGTCCCATAGGTTTTGGATCATCGTGTTTTTGTTGTCATTTGTCTCTAGGTAGTTTTTGATTTCCTTTTATTTCTTCAATGATCTCTTGGTTATTTAGAAACGTATTGTTTAGCCTCCATGTGTTTGTGTTTTTTACGTTATTTTCCCTGTAATTGATTTCCAATTTCATAGCATTGTGGTCGGAACAGCTGCTTGATATTTCAATTTTCTTATATTTACTGATGCTTTATTTGTGACCCAAGATGTGATCTATCCCAGAGAATGTTCCATGTGCCATTGAGAAGAACTTGTAATCTGCTGTTTTTGGATGGAATGTCCTATAAATATCCATTAAATCTATCTGGTCTCTTGTGTCATTTAAAGCTTGTGTTTCCTTATTAATTTTCTGTCTGGATGATCTCCATTGGTGTAAGTGAGGTGCTAAAGTCCCCTGCTATTATTGTGTTACTGCTGATTTCCTCTTTTATATCTGTTAGCAGTTGCCTTATATATTGAGGTGTTCCTATGTTGGGTACATATATATTTATAATTGTTATATCTTCTTGGATTGATCCCTTGATCATTATGTAGTTTCCTTCCTTGTCTCTTGTAACATTCTTTATTTTAAAATCTATTTTATTTGATATGAGTATTGCTACTCCAGCTTTCTTTTGATTTTTATTTGCATGGAATATATTTTTCCATCCCCTCACTTTCAGTCTGTATGTGTCCCTAGGTCTGAAATGGGTCTCTTGTAGACAGCATATATATGGGTCTTGTTTTTGTATCCATTCAGTGAGCCTGTGTCTTTTGGTTGGAGCATTTAATCCATTCACGTTTAAGGTAATTATTGATATGTATGTTCCTATTATTATTTTCTTAATTGTTGTGGGTTTGTCTTGGTGGGTCCTTTTCTCATCTTGTGTTTCCCACTTAGAGAAGTTCCTTTAGCATTTGTTGTAGAGCTGGTTTCGTGGTGCTGAATTCTCTTAGCTTTTGCTTGTCTGTAAAGCTTTTGATTTCTCCCTCAAAGCTGGATGAGATCCTTGCTGGGTGGAGTGCTCTTGGTCGTAGGTTCTTCCCCTTCATCACTTTAAATTTATCATGCCACTCCCTTCTGGCTTGTAGATTTCCTGCTGAGAAATCAGCTGTTAACCTTATGGGAGTTCCATTGTATGTTGTCATTTTTCCCTTGTTGCTTTCAATAATTTTTCTTTGTCTTTAATTTTTTCAGTTTGATTACTGTGTGTCTCAGCATTTTTCTCCTTTGGTTTATCCTGCCTGAGACTCTCTGCGCTTCGTGGACTTCGGTGGCTATTTCTGTTCCCATGCTAGGGAAGTTTTCGACTATAATCTCTTAAAATATTTTCTCAGGTCCTTTCTCTCTATGTTCTCCATCTGGGACCCCTGTAATGCGAATGTTGTTGCGTTTAATGTTGTCCTAGAAGTCTCTTAGGGTGTCTTCATTTATTTTCATTCTTTTTCTTTATTCTTGTTCCATGGCAGTGACTTCCACCTTTCTGTCTTCCAGGGCACTTATCCGTTCTTCTGCCACAGTTATTCTGCTACTGATTCCTTCTAGTGTATTTTTCATTTCAGTTATTGTATTGTTCATCTGTTTGTTTGTTCTTTAATTCTTCTAGGTGTCTGTTCCTTAATTCTTCTAGGTCTTTGTTAAGCATTTCTTGCATCTTGTCGATCTTTGCCTCCATTCTTTTTCCAAGGTCTTGGATCATCTTCACTATCATTATTCTGAATTCTTTTACTGGAAGGTTGCCTATCCCCAACTCATTTCGTTGTTTTTCTGAGGATTTATCTTGTTCCTTGATCTGGTATAAAATCCTCTGCCTTTTCATTTTCTCTATCTTTCTGTGAATGTGGTTTTCCTTCCACAGGCTGCAGAATTGTGGGTCTTCTTGCTTCTGCTGTCTGCTCTCCAGTGATTGAGTCTATTTTAGAGGCTTGTGCAAGCTTCCTTATGGGAGGGACTGGTGGTGGGTAGAGCTGGGTGTTGTTCTGGTGGGCAGAGCTTTAATCTGCTTGTCTGTGGATTAAATAAAAGTTTAATAAATTTGTCGGCTGATGCATGGGGCTGGGTTCCCTCCCTGTTGGTTGTTTGGCCTGAGGCGACCCAGCACTGGAGCCTACCTTGCTCTTGGTGGGGCTAATGGTGGACTCTGGGAGAGTTCATACCAAGGAGTATTTCCCAGAACTTCTGCTGCCAGTGTCGTCCCCATGGTCAGCCGCAGCCACACCCCGCCTCTGCAGGAGACCCTCTAAAACTAGCAGTTAGGTATGATCATTCACCTACGGGGTGACTTGTCCTTGCCCTGGGTCCTGATGTGCACACTACTTTGTGTGTGTCCTCCAAGAGTGGAGTCTCTGTTGAGACTCTGAGTCTCTGAGTGCAGTTGAGACTCTGAGACTCGGCGTGGAGTCACAGACTCTGGGTCCTGTGAAGCTTCGATGCTTTTTGGTTCTAGAAATCCTATAGGAGACAGTCCACAGCAGGTGAAGCTAATGCTGTCATAGAGGTGGTGAAGCCAAAGATCTGCAGTTCCCACTAGAGGTGCTGATGTACATACAGGACAAAGGTCATCTCGTGTGAATGTAGTTCAGGCACGTTTAAGATGAATGCAGTCATGTTAATGCCTAACATCTTCTATCTTGTGCCTCTCCTCAGGGACCCCCTCCTCAGTTCCTGAGGCTCCTGTAAGTCATGTAGAGGGGAATGGAGAGTGGGCTCTGTCCAGTCTGAGCCCTGAGTTACCCTGTGTGTATGTTAGGATACTTTGTATTTCTGTGGTGGCTGTTGTAACATCATCTCTTTCATTTCTGAGTTATTTGGGCCCTCTCTTTTTTTAAAAAAATGCTACTGTTGTCTTGTTCTTTACAAAAGTTTAATAAGTGTTTGATCTACTACCCTTACTCTATGTATTCTTTTTGCCGTGAGATTTTTACTTTTGTTTTCTTGTTACTGTCAATAATTAGTGAGACTTCTTTTAAGCTACATTCAACCTTGCTTATAAAGCTGCTATATTAGTAATGACAGAGCTTTAATGGAAGTCGTGTTCTGGTTGTAAATTAGAATGCAGTGTGCCAGCAAAAAGGCCCTTAAGTGTATGTCTCATTACTTCTTGTTCTTTTTTTTCTTGTTCTTTTTTTAATTTTAATTTTTTATCAGAGCAAATTTGATTAAAATGTTTTGTTTGTTCTAGGTGTGTACGATATGGTTCTTTTACACATATACATGTATCTATACTTCTTCAGATCGTTTTCTCATGTAGGTTATGACAGAATGTTGAGTAGTCTTCTCTTGGTATTCCATAGGTCTTTGGTGATTATATATTTCACACGTGTTTCTATATCTATGTTAACCCCAATATCCTAATGTATCCAGTCCTCACACCTTTCCATTTGGTGAACCATAACTTTGTTTAATGAATCTGTGATTGCCTTTGTGGAAATATCTTCATTGGTATCAGTTTTTAGCTAACACCTATAAGTGATATTATAGGATATGTGTCTTTTGCTGTCTGACTTAGTACAATTTGCCTGATTACCTCTAGAATCACCTACGGTGCTGCAAATGGCTTTGTTTTATTTTTTTCCGGAGCTAATATTCCATCTGTATATGTACCAGTTCTTCTTTGTGCACTCACCTCTTGATGGACTTTTTGGTTGCCTCCATGTCTTGGCTATTGTAATACTGCTGCACTGCACATTTGCCTGCCTGTGTCTCTCCAATTCTGTCTTCTTATGTTATAGGCCCAGTAGTGGGCCTCCTGTATCATATGGTATCTCAGGGTTTACCGTTTAAATGCACCACGATTCTGTGCTCATTAGTGGCTCTTTCCAAGTTACATCCCACTTAAAGTTGAGGGTATGCATTTCTCCACAACACCTTCAGCATTTATTTATTTATTTTTAACATCTTTATTGGAGTATAACTGCTTTACAATGGTGTGTTAGCTTGTGCTTTACAACAAAATGAATCAATTATACATATACATATGTTCCCATATCACTTCCCTCTTGCATCTCCCTCCCTCTCACCCTCCCTATCTCACCCCTCCAGGCGGTCACAAAGCACCGAGCTGATCTCCCTGTGCTATGCTGCTGCTTCCCAATAGCTATCTACCTTACGTTTGGTAGTGTATATATGTCCATGCCTCTCTCTCCCTTTGTCACAGCTTACCCTTCCCCCTCCCCATATCCTCAAGTCCATTCTCTAGTAGGTCTGTGTCTTTATTCCTGTTTTACCCCTAGGTTCTTCATGACATTTTTTTTTCTTAAATTCCATGTATATGTGTTAGCATACGGTATTTGTCTCTCTCTTTCTGACTTCACTCTGTATGACAGACTCTAGGTCTATCCACCTCATTACAAATAGCTCAATTTCGTTTCTTTTTATGGCTTCAGCATTTATTGTTTGTAGTTTTCTTGCTGATGGATATTCTGACTGGTGTGAGCTGATACCTCTTTGTGTTTGAATTTGCATATGACTCATAATCCTTTGACATTGAGCTTTAAGGCATGTCCTTTTTATTTTTCAAACTGTGATTACAGCTTAGCTCTTCAAAGTGTTTTCTTAAAGTATGTGTTACATTTTGAAATTTATTTGCCATTACCTCCCTCAAAACATTTTGAGGGCAGGTTTCATTTACAGCCCTGCAGTACTTGTTCACATGAAGTGACCATTAGCACAGGCTTTAAAGCTGCTTTTGCAGGTAATGGCCAGATTGCAGCAGCCTTTCTTTGTTCCCCATGCTGGTACTAGGGAAACAGACCTTCCGGCCAGTGGTCTTCCTCGGTTATAAATTAGCCTGCCATGTGCCCGGATAAACCCCCAAAAGCTTATGTCTCCTTACTCATGTTTGTTTTCTGAATTCATATTTTCTAGTGGAGTAATATTCCATTGTGTACATGGACCACTTCTTGGTGCATTCCTCTGTTGATGGACATTTTCGTTGCTTCCAAGTGTTGGCTATATTAAATATTGCTGGAGTGCAAGATTGTCATCCTGTGACTTTTTGATTTTTTTCAGGTGATAGGCCCAGCAGTGGGTGTGACTGATTGACTAGTAGCTCAATGTTTACCTTTTCAAAGCACCTCCATTGTGTTTTCATTAGTGGCTCTTACCACGCCCCCCTTAAAACCAAGGATATGAATTTCTCCACAATCCCTTCAGCATTTATAGTTTGCAGCATTTTTGCTAATGGACAGTCTGACTGCTGTGACCTGATACGTTTTTGTAATTTGGGTTTGCATAACTTTAAAAATTCCTAAAATTCATCATTTGCCACGCCTTTTTCCTTTCTGTTAAAAATAAAGTGTGAGTACAGTATATCTCTTGAAGCTGTCTTCTTGGAAGGTTGCCCTCTTTTGAATTTTTGGTTGATATTCGAACCCAGGATTTTTTTGGAGGGCAGATGTCATTACAGAACTGCAAGTTTGGTGAATATTTAGCGACCATTAGCACTGGGTTTAAAGCTGCTGTTGTGGGAAACGGCCACAAGGAGGCAGCATTTGTCCTTTCCCAAATCTGGGTACTAGGGCAGCAGAGCCTTTCTGGAAGTCCTGGTCCTAGGTTGTAAGTTAGAATGGAATGTGCTAGGAGGAATGCCCATAAGTTTATGTCTCATTACTTCTTCTTGGTTTTTAAAATTTATTTAATCGGGGTAATGATTATTGTTTGTCCAGATGTACACAATCTAGTTCATTTGTACAATATATACATCTATTCATGTTCAGATCCTCTTCCCATGTAAAATATTACAGAGTGTTCCGTAGACCTCCCTTGCTATATGGTCCGTCTTTTTGATATATGTTTATAATATGTATTTGTATACGTATGGTAACGCTAATCTTAATTTATCCATTCTGCCCACCTTTCCTTTTAGATTAGCATACTTAATTTCTAAGTGTGAGTGTCTTTCTCTGTGAAAATATGTTCATTTGTGTTAGTTATTAGATAACACCTATAAGTGATATCATAGGATATAGGTCTTTTGCTTTCTGACTTACCTCATATTCTGTGATTATCTCCAAGCTCATCTATGGTGCCTCACATAGCAGTGTTTCATTGTTTTCCATGGCTAATATTCTATTGTGAACGTGGACCACTTCTTCTTCATCCATACATCTGTTGATGGACAGTTTGGTTGCTTCACCGTCTTGGCTATTGTGAATAAGGCTGCAGTGCAGCTTTTGCAGCCCAGGTCTTCTCAACTCTGGTCTTCTCAGGTGAGAGAGACCCAGTAGTGTGACTGCTGGATTGAATGGTACCTTAATTTTTACTTTTAATCGTAGCTCCTTTCTGTTCTTATTGGCTGTTACCACTTTACATCTCACCAGCAGCTAGAAGGTACACAGTTCTCTAAAACCCCTTCAGAATTGATTGTGTGTAGACCTTTTGCTGATGGTCAGTCGACTGGTGTGAGTTGAAACCTTTTTGTTGATTAGATTTGCATGAGTCTAATAATTCCTGAGGTTGAGCTTTCACCCATTTTCCTTTTTTTAAAACAGAGAGTGAGTCAAACTTACCTCTTCATACTTGTCTTGAAAAATTTGCCAGTTTTGAATTTTATTGTCCATTCCCTACCTCAGCACAGTTGTTTAGGGCAGGTGTCCTTTGCAGCCCTGAGTCCTTGTGAATGTTAAGAGACCATTAGCTGTGGGCTTAAAGCCGCTCTTACGGAAACGGCCACAAGGCAGCAGAATTTCTACATTTCCAACTCTGGGTTTTTGGGCAGCAGAGCCTTCCTGGAAATCGTGTTAGTAGGCTGAAAATTAGAGTGGAATGTGCCAGGGCACATCCCCAAGGGCTTATATCCCCTTACTTCTTGTGTGTGTTATAAATTTAATTTTTATTAATTATCAGAGCAAACTTGATAAAAATATTTTGTTTCTTCTTTGTGTACAGAATCTGGTTCATTATATCAATGTATCTGTCATTTATCTCTGGATTCTTTACCATGTAAGTCATTACAGAGTGTTGTGTAGACCTCTCTTGGTATTCCATAGGTATTTTGTGATTATATATTTCATAGGTATTAGTACATGTCTGTTAACCCCCATATCCTAATTCACACATTCCTTACACATTTCCATTTGGTTAAACATAATTTTTTTTAATCCATGCTTTTCCTTCTCTTGGAAATAAGTTCATGAGTATCAACTTTTAGGTAACACCTAGGAGTGATGTCATAGGATATCTTTCAGTTTCTTCCTTACTTCAAGTGGGGTGGTTATCTCTAGGTCCTTATATGGTGGTGCAAACGGCACTGTTTCATTGTTTTCCACGGCTAATATTCCATTGTTGACATGGACCACTTCCTCTTTGTGAATTTTTCTGTTGCTGGACATTTTGGTTTCTTCCAAGTCTTGGCTATATTAAATGTTTCTGCCGTGCAGGATTGCCAGCCTGTGTCTCTTCCATTCTGCTCTGCTCGGGTGATAGGCGCATCAAAGGACCTACCAGATCACATGGTAGCTCAGTTTTTACCCTTAACCGCACCTCCATTATGTTCTCACTACTGGCTGTTAACCAGTTTACATCCCCCCCAGCAGGTAGAGGGTACACAGTTTTCTGAAACCCCTTCAGCGTTTATTCTTTGTAGACTTTTTGCTGAAGATCATTCTGACGGCTGTGAGGTGAACATTTCTGTAGATTGGATTTGCATGGCTTTATTAATTGCTGATGTTGACCATTTTAAAATTCCCTTTTATCTTAAGGAGAAAAAAAGAAAAGACAAAATGTGCATAAAACATGCCTCTTGAAATTGTCTTCTTGAAATGTTGACGTCTTTTGAATTTTCTGGTCGATTTACGACCTCAGGACATTTTTTGATGGCAGGTGTCATTTACAGGCCTGCAATTATTTTGAATATTAAGTGACCATTACCGCTGTTGTGTGAAACGATCAGAAGGCGGCAGCACTTCTTACCAAATCTGGTTACTAGGGCAACAGAGCCATAATGGAAGTTGTGGTGTAGGTTGTAAATTAGAATGCAATGTGCCAGGAAAAGCCCCTTAAGATTATGTCTCATTACTTCTTGTTCGTTTCTTTAATTTAATTTTTATTCTTTATCACAGCAAATTAGATTACAATGTTTTGTTTGTTCTAGGTGTACAAGATGTGGTTCTTTTACACATATACATATATCTATTCTTCTTCAGATCTTTTTCCCATGTAGGTTATGACACAATGTTGAGTAGTCTTCTCTTGGTATGCTGTAGGTTTTTGGTGATTATATATTTCACATGTGTTTGTATATCTCTGTTAACCCCAATATCGTAATATATCCAATCCTCACACCTTTCAATTTGGTGAACCATAAGTTTGTTTAATGAATCTGTGGTTGCCTTTCGCTCTGGAAATATCTTCATAGGTATCAATTTTTAGGTAACACCCATAAGTGATATGATAGGATAGGTGTCTTTCGCTTTCTCACTTACTGCCAGTTGCATGATTACCTCTAGACTCCTCTATGGTCCTGCAAGTGGCATTGTTTCATTTTTTTCCTTGGCTAATAAATATTCCATCTGTACATGTACCAGTTCTTTGTCCACTCATCTCTTGATGGACGTTTTGGTTGCTTCCATGTCTTGGCTATTGTAATACTTCTGCAGTGCAGATTTGCCTGCCTGTGTCTTTCCAATTCTGTCTTCTTAGGATTGATCCAGAAGACCCACCCCCGAGAAGTGGACCTGGTGGATCATATAGTATCTCAAGATTTACCTTTTAAAGGCACCTCTATTCTGTTCCCATTAGTGGCTCTTAGCAGGTTACGTCCCACTTCAAATTGAGGGTATGCATTTCTCCAAAAGCTCTTCAGCATTGATCGTTTGTAGTTTTTTTGCTGATGGTTATTCTGACTGGTGTGAGTTGATAGCTCTTTGTGGTTGGATTTGCATGTGTCTCATAATCCCTTGAAATTGAGCTTTCAGGCATGTCCTTTTATTTTTCAAGCTGTTATTACAGGTGACTTCTTCAAATTGTTTTCTTGAAGTATGTGCCACACTTTGAAATGTTTTGGCCTTTAGCTCCCTCAAGACATTTTAAGAGCAGGTTTCATTGGCAGCCCTGCAGTACTTGTGCATATGAAGTGCCCCTTAGCACAGATTTCAAAGCTGCTGTTGCAGGTATCGGCCAGAGGTCGGCAGCATTTCTACGTTGCCCACACTGGTACCTAGGGAGACAGACCTTCCTGGCAGTGGTGTTCCTCAGATACCAATTAGACTGCCATGTGCCCTGATAAACCCCCAAAAGCTTATGTCTCCTTACTCATGTTTGTTTTTTTAATTCATATTTTCTAGTGGAGTAATATTCCATTGTGTACATGGACCGCTCCTTCTTGGTGCACTCCTCTGTTGATGGACATTTTCGTTGCTTCCAAGTGTTGGCTATGGTAAGTATTGCTGGAGTGCAGGATTGCCAGCCTGTGCCTTTTGATTCTCATTTTCTCAGGTGATAGGCCCAACAGTGGGTATGATTCATTGACTGGTAGCTCAGTGTTTACCTTTTGAAAGTACCTGCATTGTGTTTTCGTTAGTGGATCTTGCCACGTCCCAATTAACACCGAGGGTACACATTTTTCCACAACCCATTCAGTATTTATTGTTTTTAGAATGTCTGCTCATGGCTATTCTGACTGGTGTGAGCTGATTGATAGGTTTTTGTAATTTGGATTTGCATGTCTTTAATAATTCCTAATATTCAGCATTTTCCCACAGCTTTCTCTTTTATTTAGAATAAAACGTGTGAGTACAATATACCTTTTGAAATTGTCTTCTTGGAAGGTTGCCCTCTTTTGAATTTTGTGGTCGATTTTCGACCCCAGTATTTTTTTGGACAGCAGATGTCATTTATAGGCCTGCAATGATTGTGAATATTTAGTGACCATTAGCACTGGGTTTAAAGCTGGTGTTGTGGGAAACGGCCACAAGGCGGCAGCATTTCTCCATTCACAAGTCTGTTTACTAGGGCAGCACAGCCTTTCTGGAAGTCCTGTTACTAGGCTGTAAATTAGAATGGAATGTGCCAGGAAAAAGCCCCTGAAGTTTATGTCTCATTACTTCTTGTTCATTGTTTTAATCGGAGTAATGATTAGAATACAGTTTGTCCTAGGTGTACACCATCTGGTTCATTTGTACATCTTATGTATCCATGTACAGATCCTTTTCCCATATAAAGGATTACAGAGTGTTCTGTAGACCTCCCTTGCTATGTGCTCGGGCTTTTTGATATATGTACTTAATCTGTATTTGTATAGGTATGGTAAACCTAATCTTAATTTATCCATTGCCACCACCTTTCCTTTCAGATAAGCATAGTTTGTTTTCTAAGTCTGTGTGTGTCTTTCTCTGTGGAAATACGTCCATTTTTGTCAGTTGTTAGGTAACAGCTATAAGTGATATCATAGGATATATGTCTTTTGCTTTCCAACATACCTCATGTTCTTTGATTATATATAGGCTCATCTATGGTACCTCAAAGAGCAGTGTTTCATTGTTTTCCATGGCTAATATTCCATTGTGTACATGGACCACTTCTTTATCCTTTCATGTGTTGATGGACAGTTTGGTAGCTTCACCGTCTTGGCTATTGTGAATAAGGCTGCAGTGCAGCTTTTGCAGCCTCTGTCTTCCGGATTCTGGTCTTCTCAGGTGAGAGGCCCAGCGGTGGGCCTGCTGCATCGAATGGTAGCTCAACTTTTACGTTTAAACGCAGCTCCTTTCTGTTCTCATTATTGGCTGTTATCACTTTACATCTCACCAGCAGCTAGAGGGTACACAGTTCTCAGAAAACACTTCAGCATTTATTATTTGTAGACTTTTTGTTGATGGTCAGTCGACCTGTGTGAGTTGAAACCTTTTTGCAGACTACATTTGCATGAGTGTAATAATTCCTGAGGTTGAGCTTTTATCCATTTTCCTCTTTTTTAGAAGGCAGTGAGTAAAACTTACGTCTTCATACTATCTTCTTGAAAAATTTGCCTGTTTTGAATTTTGTTGGCCATTCCCTACCTCAGGACAGTTTTTGAGGGCAGGTGTCCTTTACCGGCCCGAGTCCTTGTGAATGTTAAGTGACCATTAGCTGTGGGTTTAAAGCCGCTCTTGCGGGAAATGGCCACAAGGCGGCAGCATTTCTACATTTCCAACTCTGGGTTTTTGGGCAACAGAGCCTTCCTGGAAATCGTGTTAATAGGCTGCAAATTAGAGTGGAATGTGCCAGTGCAAACCCCCAAGAGCTTATTATCTCCTTACTTGTTTGTTTCTTTAATTTTTATTAGGTATCAGAGCAAATTTGATAAAAATGTTGTTTCTCCTAGGTGTACAGAATCTGGTTCATCATATCAATGTATCTGTCTATTCATCTTCGGGTCCTTTCCCGTGTAGGTTATTATAGAGTGTTGAGTAGACCTCTTGGCATTCCATACGTATTTAGTGATTCTATATTTCATATGTCTTAGTACATGTCTGTTAACCCCCATATCATAATTCATTCATTCCTTACACCTTTCCAATTGGTTAAACGTAATTTTATTTTCTTAGTCCATGCATTTCCTTCTCTTGGAAATAAGTTCATGGGTGTCAATTTTTAGGTAACACCTAGAAGTGATGTCATAGGATATCTGTCTTTCAGTTTCTTCCTTACTTCAAGTTGGGTGATTATCTCTAGGTCCTTATATGGTGGTGCAAACGGCACTGTTTCATTGTTTTCCATGGCTAATATTCCATTGTGTACATAGACCACTTCCTCTTTGTGCATTTTTCTGTTGCTGGACATTTTGGTTTCTTCCAAGTCTTGGCTATGTTAAATGTTCTTTTAGTGCAGTTTTGACAGCCTGTGTCTTTTACATTCGGGTCTGCTCAGGTGATAGGCACATCAAAGGACCTACCAGATCACATGGTAGCTCAATTTTTACCTTTAAATGCACCTCTATTATGTTCTCACTACTGACTGTTACCAGTTTACATCCCCCCGGCAGCTAGAGGGTGCACAGTTCTCTCAAACCACATCAGCCTTTATTCTTTGTAGACTTTTTGCTGATGGTCATTCAACTGGTGAGTTGAAACCTTTTTGTAGATTACATTTTGCATGAGTCTAGTAATTCCTGAGGTTGAGCTTCTATCCATTTTCCTTTTTTTAACAAGAGAGTAAGTCAAACTTACCGCTTCATACTACCTTCTTGAAAATTGTCTTTTTTGAATTTTTTTGGCCATCCCTCACCTCAGTACATTTTTTGAGGGCAGGTGTCCTTTACAGCCCTGAGTCCTTGTGAATGTTAAGTGGCCATTAGCTGTGGGTTTAAAGACGCTCTTGCGGGAAACGGCCACAAGGTGGCAGCATTTCTACATTTCCAACTCGGTTTTTGGGCAACAGAGCCTTCATGGAAATCGTGTTAGTAGGCTGCAAATTAGAGTGGAATGTGCCAGGGCACACCCCCAAGAGCTTATATCTCCTTACCTCTTGTTTGTTTTTTATCAAATTTGCTCTGATAATAAATAAAAATTAAATTTAAAAATGTTGTGTTTGTTCTAGGTGTACAGAATCTGGTTCAGTATATCTATGTATCTATCTGTTCATCTTTGGTTCCTTTCCCGTGTAAGTTATTACAGAGTGATGAGCTCAATTTTTAACTTTAAGCGCACTGCCATTCTCTTCTCACTACTGGCTGTTACCAGTTTACATCCCAGCAGCAGCTAGAGGGTACAGAGTTCTCTAAAAGCCTTTCAACATTCATGTTTTGTAGACTATTTTGCTGATGATCATTCTGACGGTGGTATGGTGAACGTTTTTGTAGATTGCATTTGCATGGCTTTATTAGTTCCTGATATTGAGCATTATTCCATGCATTTTTTTTAAACAAAAAGAAAAAGACAAAATGTGTGCAAAATATGCCTCTTGACATTGTCTTTTTGAAATGTTGACGTCTTTTGAGTTTTCTGGTCGATTTACGACCCCAGGAATTTTTTGAGGCCTGGTGTCCTTTACAGTCCTGCACATATTTTGAATATGAAGTGACCATTACCTCTTGGTTTAAAGCTGCTGTTGTGTGAAACAGCCACAAGGCGGCAGCATTTCTCCTCTACCAAATCTGGTTACCAGGGCAACAGAGCCTTAATGGAAGTCCTGTTCTAGGTTGAAAATTAGAATGGAATGTGCCAGGAAAAATTCCTTTATGTCTCATTATTTCTTGTTCATATTTTTAATTTAATTTTTATTTTTTATCGCAGCAAATTTGATTACAATGTTTTTTTTGTTCTAGGTGTGCAAGATGTGCTTCTTTCACACATATACATATATCTATTCTTCTTTGGATCCTTTTCCCAGGTAGCTTATGACACAATGTTGAGTAGTCTCCTCTTGGTATTCCATAGGTCTTTGGTGATTATATATTTCACATGTTTTTGTATATCTCTGTTAACCCCAATATCGTAATGTATCCAATCCTCACACCTTTTGATTTGGGGAACCATAAGTTTGTTCAATGAATCTGTGATTGCCTTTCTCTGTGGAAATATCTTCATTGTTATCAATTTTTAGGTAACACCTATAGGTGATATACGTTAGGTGTCTTTCACTTTCTCACTTACTACAAGTTGCATGATTACCTCTAGACTCATCTATGGTGCTGCAAATGGCATTGTTTCATTTTTTTCCTGAGCTAATATTCCATCTCTACATGTACCAGTTCTTCTTTGTCCACTCATCTGTTGATGGACTTTTGGTTGCTTCCATGTCTTGGCTATTGTAATACTGCTGCAGTACAGATTTGCCTGCCTGTGTCTTTCCAATTATGTCTTCTTATGTTATAGGCCCAGGAATGGGCCTGCTGGATCATATAGTAGCTCAATGTTTACCTTTTAAAGGCACCTCCACTCTGTTCCCATTAGTGGCTCTTACCAGGTTACGTCCCACTTCAAATTAAGGGTATGCATTTCTCCACAACCTCTTCAGCATTGATCGTTTGTAGTTTCTTTCCTGATGGTTATTCTAAATGGTGTGAGCTGATACCTCTGTGTAGTTGGATTTGCATGTGTCTCATAATCCTTTGAAATTGAGCTTTCAGGCATGTCCTTTTATTTTTCAAGCGGTTATTACAGCTTAGTTCTTCAAATGGTTTTCTTGAAATATGTGCCACATTTTGAAATACTTTGGCCTTTACCTCCCTCAAGACATGATGAGGGCAGGTTTCCTTTACAGCCCTGCAGGACTTGTTCATATGAAGTGACAATTAGCATAGGTTTTAAAGCCGCTTTTGCAGGTAATGGCCAGAGGGTGGAGCATTTCATAATTCTATGAAATGTAACTGAACACACAATATATATTTTTTCTTTTAAATTTGCATTGTTACTTTTTAAAAGTACAATTATAATTCAGGTTCTTTGTAACAAGTGAAATTTAAAAAATTAAAGGAAAAGATAATACTTTACCACTTGCCATCCTTTCCCACTCCCTGAAACGACCAGCATAATGTGTAGCTTTCTCGTTTCATCCAGGTGTTCCTTACATCTGGAACATCATGTTTCTCACTGTAGAAATACAGATTTAGCTCTCACACTTTTTATAGGCTACGTAACAGTCCATGGAACGTAAGTACCAAGTATTTCAGACTTAGCTTTTTGAGGGACACACAGGTTACTTTCTGTTTTATTTTGTTGTTCTTTTTGCGGGGGGAGGTAGGAGTTTATTATTTATTTATTTATTTTTGTTGTGTTGGGTCTGAGTTTCTGTGTGAGGGCTTTCTCTAGTTGTGGCAAGTGGGGGGCCACCCTTCATCTCGGTGTGTGGGCTTCTCACTATCGCGGCCTCTCTTGTTGCCGAGCACAGGCTCCAGATGCGAGGGCTCACTGGTTGTGGCTTATGGGCCTAGTTGCTCCACAGCATGTGGGATCCTCCCAACCAGTGGCTTATGGGCCTAGTTGCTCCACGGCATGTGGGATCCTCCCAGACCAGGGCTCGAACCTGTGTCCCCTGCATTAGCAGGCAGATTCTCAACCACTGCACCACCAGGGAAGCCCCCTATTTTGTTGTTCTGCTAATTTGTTTCAACCCAAGAAAATATTTTTTTTAAATACAAAAAAAATTAAGCTAGGGGTAAGGATTAGGGTTTAGGGTAAGGTTTAGGGTTAGGATACGGGTTAGGATTATCGTACGGCTTAGAGTATGGTTTAGGGTTAGGGTTATGGTACGGGTTAGGATTAGGGGATGGGTTAGGGTAAGGCTTTGGGTTAGGGTTAGGGGATGGGGACGGTTTAGGGTACAGGTTAGGGTACAACAACAGTTTAGGGTTAGCGTACGTGTTAGGGTACGGGTTAGTGTTAGTGTACAGGTTAGGATTAGGGGACGGGTTAGGGTAAGGCTTCAGGTAAGTTTTAGGATTAGGGTTAGGGAATGACAATGGTTTAGGGTTAGGGTATGTGTTAGGGTACAGGTTAGTGTTAGCGTACGTGTTAGGATTGGGGATGGATTACGGTAAGTCTTTGGGTAAGGGTTAGGGTTAGGGAACAAGGACGGTTTAGGGTACAGGTTAGGGTGTGACAATGGGTTAGTGTTAGCATACGGGTTAGGAGTAGGGGACGGGTTATGGTAAGGCTTTGTGTAAGGCTTAGAGTTAGGGTTAGGGGACGGGGACAGTTTAGAGTACAGGTTAGGGTACGACAATGGTTTAGGGTTAGCATATGTGTTAGGGGACGGGTTAGTGTTAGCATATGCATTAGGATTAGGGGACGGGTTAGAGCAAGGCTTTGGATTAGGGGACAGTTTAGGGTACAGGTTAGGGTACAATAGTTTAGGGTTAGCGTACGTGTTAGGGTACAGGTTAGTGTTAGTGTACGGGTTAGGGTTAGGCGACGGGTTATAGAGTAAGGCTTCAGGTAAGGTTTAGGGTTAGGGAACGGGGACAGTTTAGGGTACACGTTAGGGTACGACAACGGTTTAGGGTTAGTGTTACGCGTTAGGATACGGGTTAGTTGTAGTGTACGGGTTAGGATTAGGGGAAGGGTTAGGGTAAGGCTTCTGGTAAGGGTTAGGGAACAGAGACGGTTTAGGGTACAGTTTATGGTACGACAACGGTTTAGGGTTAGCGTACATGTTAGGGTACGTGTTAGTGTATGGGTTAGGATTAGGGGAGGGGTTAGGGTAAGGCTTCGGGTAAGTGTTAGGGTTACGGTTAGAGTTAGGTTTAGGGTTTGGGAATGGGGACAGTTTAGGTTACAGGTTAGGGTACAACAAAGTTTGAGGGTTAGTGTACGTGTTAGGGTACGGGTTAGTGTTAGTGTACGGGTTAGGATTAGGGAACGGGGACGGTTTAGGGTTAGGGTATGACAACGGTTTAGGGTTAGTGTATGGGTTAGGATTACGGGACAGGTTAGGGTAAGGCTTCGGGTAATGGTTAGTGTTAGGGAACCGGTATGGTTTTGGGTACAGGTTAGGGTACGACAACGCTTTAGGGTTAGCGTACGTGTTAGGGTATGGGTTAGTGTAATGTATGGGTTAGGATTAGGCTACGCGTTTGAGTAGGGCATCGGGTAAGGGTTAGGGTTAGGGATAAGTTTAGGGAACGGGTACGGTACAGGTTAGGGTGTGACGTTTTAGGGTTAGCGTATGTGTTAGGGTACAGGTTAGGATTATGGTACGGTTAGGGTAAGGCTTCGGGTTAGGGATGGGGTAGCGTTAGGGAATGTTTACGGTTTCAGGTACAGGTTAGGGTACGATAACAGGTTAGTGTTAGTGTACGGGTTAGGTTATGGGTTAGTGTTAGTGTACGGGTTAGGATTAGGGTGTGGATTAGGGTAAGGTTTAGGGCTATGTTTAGGGTTAGGGAATGGGTATGGATTAGGGCACAGGTTAGCATATGACAACGGGTTAGGCTTAGGGTACCTGTTATCGTTAGGGTTACTGTTAGTGTACGGGTTACGATTAGGACATGGGTGAGTTTAAGGTTTATGGTTAGGGTTAGGGTTAGTGTACTACAACAGGTTACGGTTAGGGTACGTGTTAGTGTATGGGTTATTATTAGTGTACGGGTTAGTATAATGGTGAGGGTTAAGATTAAGTTTAGGGAACGTGTACGGGTTAGGGTACAGTTTAGTGTATGACAACATCAGCCTTTGGGGGTTTATCCGGGCACATTCCCCTCTAGTGTATAAACGAGGAACACCACTGGCAGGAAGGTGTGTTTCCCTAGTTACCATAGTGGGTAAAGAAGAAATGCTGCCTCCCAATGTCCGTTACATGCAGCAGCAACAACCTGTGCTAACCGACACTTAATATGCACAAGTACTGCAGGGCTGTAAATCAAACCTGCCCTGAAAATATCTTCAGGGAGGTAATGGCCAAAATATTTCAAAATGTGGCACATACTTCAAGAAAACCATTTGCAGAGGTAAGATTTACTCACAGCTTGAAGAAAAAAACGACATGCCTGAAAGCTCAATTTCAAGGGATTATGAGACGCCTGCAAATCCAACCACAAAGAGGTATCAGCTCACACCAGTCAGAATAAAAATTAGCAGAAAAACTACAAACAATAGATGTTGAAGGGATTGTGTAGAAGTGCATTCCCTCAACTTTGAGTGGGACGTAACCTGGTAAGAGCCACTAATGAGAACAGAATGGAGGTGCCTTTACAAGATAAACATTTGGCTACTGTATGATCCAGCAGGCCCACTCCTGGGCCTATAACCGAAGGAGACAGAATTGGAAAGACACAGGCAGGCAAATGTGCATTCCAGCAGTATTACAATAGGAAAGACATGGAAGCAACCAAAAAGTCCATCAACAGATGAGTGCACAAAGAAGAACTGGTACATGTACAGATGGAATATTAGCCAAGGAAAAAAATGACACAATGCAATTTGCAGCACTGTAGACGACTACAGAAGTAATCACGCAACTTGTAGTAAGTCAGAAAGCGAAAGACACATATCCTACGATATCACTTAGAGGTGTTACCTAAAAATTGATACCAGTGAAGATATTTCCACAAAGAAAGGCAATCACAGATTCATTAAGCAAACTTATGGTTCACCAATGGAAAGGTGTGAGGATTGGATACATAGGGTTACTGGGGTTAACAGAGATATACAAACACATGTGAAATATATAATCACCAAAGACCTACAGAATACCAAGAGAAGACTCCTCAACATTGTGTCATAACCTACATGGGAAAAGAATCTGAAGAAGAATAGATATATTTATATGTGTAAAAGAACCACATCTCCCACACCGAGAACAAGCAAAACATAGTAATCAAAGTTGCTGTGATAAAACATAAAAATTAAATTTAAAAAAACGAACAATAGTGAGCCATAAACTTAAGGGGCTTTTTCCTGGCACATTCCATTCTAATTTACAACCTAGAACACGAATTCCCTTAAGGCTCTGTTGACCTCGTAACCAAATTTGTTAAGGAGAACTGCTGCCACCTTGTGCCCGTTTCACACAACAGCAGCTCTAAACCCAGCGCTAATCTTTACTTGATATTCAAAATGATTCCAGGCCTGTAAATGACACCTGCCCTCTAAACAAACTTTTGGGTCATAAATCGAGCAAAAAACTCAAAAAACGTGCACATTTCAAAACGACGATTTCAAGAGGCATATTTTATGCACATTCCTTCTTTTTCTTTCATTTTTTTTCTGTTAAAAAAGGGGGCATGGAAAAATGCTAAACATCAGAATTAATAAAGCCATGCATATCCAATCTACAAAAACTTTCACCTCACAGCCATCAGGATGATCATCAGCAAAAAAAAGCCTACAAAGAATAAATGCTGAAGGGGTTTCAGAGAACTGCGTACCCTCTAGCTGCTGCTGGGATGTAACCTGGTAACAGCCAGTAGTGAGAACAGAATGGAGGTGCATTTAAAGGTAGAAATTCAGCTACCATGTATCTGGTAGGCCCACTGATGGGCCTATGTCCTGAGTAGACCAGAATCAAAAGCACACAGGCTGGCAATCCTGCACTCTAGCAACATGTACCATAGCCAAGACTTGGAAGAAACCAAAATGTGCATCAAGAGAAAAATGCAACAAGAAGAAGTGGTCGATGTACACAATAGAATATTAGCCATGGAAAACTATGAAACAGTGCCGTTGGCAGCACCATACTAGGATCTAGACATGATCAATCGCCCAACTTGAAGTAAGAAGGAAACCAAAAGACAGATATCCTACGACATCACTTATAGGAGTTACCTAAAACTTGATACCCATGAAATTACTGCCAAGAGAAGGACATGCATGGATTCAGGAAACAAAATTATGTTTAACCAAATGGAAAGGTGTAAGGAATATATGAATTAGGATATGGGGGTTAACTGACATGTACTAATACATATGAAATATATAATCACAAAATACCTATGGAAGACCAAGAGGGGTTTACTCAACACTCCGTAATAACCTACACAGGAAAGGATCCAAAGATGAATAGTTAGATACATAGATATAATGAACCAGATTCTGCACACCTAGAACAAACACAATATTTTTATCAAATCTGCTGTGATAATAAATAAAAATTAAATTTAAAGAACAAACAAGAAGTATGGAGATATAAGCTCTTGGGTGTTTGCCCTGGCACATTCCACTGTAACTTGCAGCCTACTAACACGATTTCCAGGAAGGCTCTGTTGCCCAAAAACCCGGAGTTGGAAATGTAGAAATACTGCCGCCTTGTGGCCATTTCCCACAAGAGCGGCTTAAAACCCACAGCTAACGGTCACTTAACATTCACAAGGACTCAGGGTTGTAAAGGACACCTGCCCTCAAAAAATGTTCTGAGGTAGGGAATGGCCAAAAAAATTCAAAACAGTCAAATGTTTCAAGGAGATAGTATGAAGTAGTAAGTTGTACTCACTCTTTTTCAAAAAAAGGAAAATGGATAAAAGCTCAACATCAGGAATTATTACACTCATGCAAATCTAATCTACAAAGATGTTTCAACTCACACAAGTCAACTACCATCAGCAAAAAGTCAACAAACAATAAATGCTGAAGGAAATTTTAGAGAAGTGTGTACCCTCTAGCTGCTGGTGAGATGTAAAGTGGTAACAGCCAATAATGAGAACAGAAAGGAGCTGCATTTAAAAGTAAAAATTGAGCCAGCATTCCATCCAGCAGGCCCACTGGTGAGCTTCTCACCTGAGAAGACCAGAATCGAGAAGACACAGGCTGCAACAGTAGCACTGCAGCCATTTTCACAATAGCCAAGACACAGAAGCAACTAAGATGTCCATCAACAGATGAATGGAAAATGAAGAAGTGGTCCATGTACACGATGGTATATTAGCCATGGAAAACAATGAAACACTGCTCTTTGTGGCACCTTAAATGAGCCTAGGGATAATCACAGAACATGAGGTAAATCAGAAAGTGAAGACATATATCCTATGATATCACTTATAGGCATTATCTAACAACTGACACATATGAACATATTTCCACAGAGAAAGACACTCACAGACTTAGAAAAAAAACTGTGCTTATCTAAAATGAAAGATGGGGGGAATGGATAAATTAAGATCAGGTTTACCATACGTGTACAAATACATATTATATACATATATTAAAAAGACCGACCATATAGCAAGGGAGGTCTACGGAACACTCTGCAGTAATTTACATGGGAAGAGGATCTGTACATGAATATATATATATATATATATATATATACAGTGTACAAATGAACCAGATTGTGTACACCTAAGACAAACAATATTGTAATCATTACCCCGATTAATAAAATTAAAACAACGAACAAGAAGTAATGTGACATAAACTTATGGGTTTTTTCCTGGCTCATTCCATTCTAATTTACAACCTGGGAACACGACTTGCAGAAAGGCTCTGCTGCCCTGGTAACCAGATTTGGGAATGGAGAAATGCTTCCCCCTTGCGGCTGTTTCCCACAACAGCTAAAATCAGTGCTAATGGTCACTAAATATTCACAATCATTGCAGGCCTGTAAATGACACCTGCTCTCAAAAAAAAAAAAAAAAATCCTGGGGTCGAAAATCGACCAAAAAATTCAAAAGAGGGCAACCTTCCAAGGAGACAATTTCAAGAGGTTTATTGTACTCACAGTATTTTTTCTTTTTTAACAGAAATAAAAAATGGCATGGAAAAATGCTGATCATTAGGAATTATTAAAGACATGCAAATCCAAATTACAAAAACCTATCAGCTCACACCAATCAGAATGGCCATCAGCAAAAATTCTGCAAACAATAAAGACTGAAGGGGTTGTGGAGAAATGCTTACCATTGGTTCTAAGTCGGATGTGGTTAGAGCCAGTAATGAAAACACAATGGAGGTGCCTTGAAAAGGTAAACATTGAGCTACCATTCAATCAAGCATACCCACTGCTGGTCCTATCGCCTGAGAGGATAAGAATCAAAAAGACACAGGCTGGCAATCCTGCACTCCAGCCATATTTACTATAGCCGACACTTGAAAGCAATGAAAATGTCCATCAACAGAGGAATGCAGAAAGAAGAAGTGGTCCATGTACACAATGGAATATTACTCCAATAAAAAATATAAATTCAATTTTAGAAAAACATAAGGAGACATTAGCTTTGGGGGGTTTATCCGGGCACATTCCACTCTAATTTATAACCGAGGAAAACCACTGGCAGGAAGGTCTCTTTCCCTAGTTACCAGAGTGGGGAAAGCAGGAATGCTGCCGGCCTCCGGCCATTACCTGCAACAGCAGCTTTAAAACCTGTGCTAATCGTCACTTCATATGCACAAGTACTGGAGGGCTGTAAATGTAACCTACCCTCAAATTTTCTTGAGGGAGGTAATGGCCAAAATACTTCCAAATGTGGCACAGACTTCAAAAAACAATTTGGAGAGGTAAGCTGTACTCACTGTTTGAAAACAAAGGACATGCCTGAAAGCTCAATTTGAAGGGTTTATGAGACTCATGCAAGTGCAACCACAAAGAGGTATCAGCTCACACCAGTCAGAATAACGATCAGCAAAAAAAACTAAAAACAGTAAATGCTGAAGGGGTTGTGGAGAAATGCATACCCTCAACTTTAACTGGGACTTAACCTGGTAAGAGCCACTAATGAGAACAGAATGGAGGTGCCTTTACAAGGTAAACATTGAGCTACGATATGATCCAGGAGGCCCACTCCTAGGCCTATAACCTAAGAAGACAGAATTGGAAAGACACAGGCAGGAAATCTGCACTGCAGCAGTATTACAATAGCCAAGACATGGAAGCAACCAAAAGTCCATCAACAGATGAGTGGACAAAGAAGAACTGGTACATGTACAGATGGAATATTAGCCAAGGAAAAAAATAGCACAATGCCATTTGCAGCACCATACATGAGTCTAGAGGTGATCACGCAACTTGTAGTAAGTGAGAAAGCGAAAGACACATATCCTATCATATCACTTATAGGTGTAACCTAAAAATTGATACCAGTGAAGATATTTCCACAGAGAAAGGCAATCACAGATTCATTAAGCAAACTTATGGTTCACCAAACGGAAAGGTGTGAGGATTGGACACATTAGGATATTGGCGTTAACAGAGATATACAAACACAGGTGAAATATATAATCACCAGATATCTACGGAATACCAAGAGAAGACTACCAACATTGTATCGTAACCTACATGGGAAAAGGATCCGAGGAAGAACAGATATATGTATATGTGTAAAAGAACCACATCTTGCACAGGCGGAACAAAGAAACCATTGTAATCATACATGCTGTGATAAAAAATAAAAATTAAATTAATAAAACGAACAAGAATTAGTGAGACATAAACTCAAGGGCCATTTTCCTGGCACATTCCATTCTTTTTTACAACCTAGAACAGGACTTCCCTTAAGGCTCTGTTGCCCTAGTAACCAAATTTTTTAAGGAGAAATGCTGCTGCCTTGTGGCCGTTTCACACAACAGCAGCTTTAAACTCAGCGCTAATGGTCACTTAATAGTCAAAACAACTGCAGGCCTGTAAATGACACCTGCCCTCAAAACAAATCTGGGGTTGTAAATCGACCAAGAATTTCAAAAGACCTCCACATTTCAAGAACACAATTTTATGCACAGTTTGTCTTTTCCTTCTTTTTTTAATTTTTTTTAAAAAAGAGGGTATGAAATAATGCTGAGCATCAGGAATTAATAAAGCCACGCAAATCCAATCTACAGAAACGTTCACCTCACAGCTGTCAGAATGATCATCAGCAAAAAGTCTACGAAGAATAAATGCTGAAGGGGTTTTAGAGAACTGTGTACCCTCCAACTTCTGGAGGGATGTAAACTGGTAACATCCAGTAGTGAAAACATAATTGAGGTGCGTTTAAATAGTAAAAATTGAGCTACCATGTGATCTGGTAGGCCCTTTGATGCGCCTATCACCTGAGCAGACCAGAATCAAAAAGACACAGGCTGGCAATCCTGCTCTGCAGCAACATTTAACATAGCCAAGACTTGGAAGAAACCAAAATGTCCATCAACAGAAAAATGCACAACGAATAACTGGTCCATGTACACATGGAATATTAGCCATGGAAAAGAATGAAACAGTGCCATGTGCACCACCATAGAAGGACCTACAGATAAACACCCAATTTGAAGTAAGGAAGAAACTGAAAAACAGATATCCTATGATATCACTTATAGGTGTTACCTAAAAATTGATACCCATGAAATTATTTCCAAGAGAAGGAAAATCATGGATTAAGAAAACCAAAGTATGTTTAACCACATGGAAAAGTGTAAGGAATGGATGAACTAGGATATGGGGGTTAACAGACATGTACTAATACATAATATATCACAAAATACCTGAGGAATACCAAGAGAGGTGTACTCAACACTGTAATAACCTACACAGGAAAGGATCCAAAGATGAATAGTTAGATACATAGATATAATGAATCAGATTCTGTACACCTAAAACAAACAACATTTTTATCAAATTTGCTGTGACAATAAATAAAAATTAAATTTAAAAAACAAACAAGAAGTAAGAAGATATAAGCTCTTGGGTGTTTGCCCTGGCACATTCCACTGTAACTTGCAGCCTACTAACACCATTTCCAGGAAGGCTCTGTTGCCCAAAAACCCAGAGTTGGAAATGTAGAAATGCTGCCGCCTTGTGGCCGTTTCCCGCAAGAGCGGCTTTAAACCCACATCTAACGGTCACTTAACATTCACAAGGGCTGTAAAGCACACCTGCCCTCAAAAAATGTCCTGAGGTAGGGAATGGCCAAAAAATTCACAACTGGCAAATTTTTCAAAAAGATAGTATGAAGAGGTAAGTTTTACACCTTCTTTTTTTCAAAAAAGGAAAATGCATAAAAGTTCAACATCAGGAATTATTAGACTCATGCAAATCTAATCTACAAAAAGTTTTCGAGTCACATCAATTGAATGACCATCAGCAAAATGTCTACAAACAATAAATCCTGAAAGGGTTTTAGAGAACTGTGTACCCTCTAGCTGCTGCTGAGATGTAAAGTGGTAAGAGCCAGTAATGAGAACAGAAAGGAGATGCATTTAAAAGTAAAAATTGAGATGCCATTTGATCCAGCATGCCCACCACTGGGCCTGTCACCTAAGAGCCGAATCAAGAAGACACAGGCCGACAAAGCTGTCCTGCAGCAATATTCAAAATAGGCAAGATATGGAAGCAGCCAAAATGTCAATCAACAGATGAATGGACAAAGAATAAGTGGTACATGTACCTAATGGAAGATTAGCTTTCGAAAAAAATGAACAATGCCATTCTCAGGACTACAGGTGAGTCTAGAAATAATCATATTACGTTAAGTCGAAAGTACATGATATATATCCTGTAATATAATTTATAGATGTTATCTTAAGATTCGTACCAATGAACATATTTCCAAAGGAAAAGACACTCAGAGACGTATAAAACAAACTAATGGTTAACCAAAAGGAAAGGTGGATAAATTAGGATTATGGGGTTAACATACATACACTAATGTATGTTATATATATATAAACTTATAAAAAATATAAATTATATAATCACTAATATATATAAATTACATAATCACCAAACACGTACCAAATACCAAGGGAGGTCTACTCAACACTCTGTAATAACCTACATGGTAACATGATCCAAAGATGAACAGATATATGTATGAAAAATTGATCAAAATCGGTACACCCAGAGAATCACAACACCCTAATAAAATTTACTCCGATATGGCCTTCCCTGGTGGCCCAGTGGTTGAGAATCTGTCTGCCAATGCAGGGGACACGGGTTCGAGCCCTGGTCTGGGAGGATCCCACATGCCGCAGAGCAACTAGGCCCGTGAGCCACAACTACTGAGCCAGCGTGTCTGGAGCCTGTGCTCCGCAGCAAAAGAGGCCGCGACAGTGAGAGGCCTGTGCACCGCAATGAAGAGTGGCCCCCGCTTGCCGCAACTAGAGAAAGCCCTCGCACAGAAACGAAAACCCAACACAGCCATAAATAAGTAAATAAATATTAAAGGCAAAGAAGAAAGGGGTAATTGTAGATAGAGTAAGGATCTAGTTTAAAAAAACATTACTCCGATGAAAAACATAAAATGAATCTAAAAAACAAACATAAGTAGGAGACAGAAGCTTTTGGGAGTTTGTCCTGGAACATTCCACTACAATTTGCAACCTAGGAACACAACTTCCAGGAAGGCTCTCCTGCCCTTGTAACCAAAGATGGGAATGTAGAAATCTGCCGCCTTGTGGCCAATTCCCGCAACAGCAGCTTTAATCCCAGTGCTATTGGTCACTCAATATTCACAAGGACTGCAGGGCTTTAAATGACACCTGCCCTCAAAAAATATCCTGCGGTCAGGAATAGACATTGATATGCAAAACAGTAGAAAATCTGGAAAAGACAGTTCAAGAGGTAAATTTCCTCACAGTGTTTTTTGTTTAAAGGACATGAAAAAATGTTCAACATCAAGAATTATTAGGGAAATGCAAATTTAAATTACAAAAAGGCATCACCTCACAATAGTCTGAATGGCCATCAGAAAAAAATGTCTGCAAACAATAAATGCTGAATGGGTTTCCGAGAATGGATACACCCCTATGCTGTTGCTGGGATGTAAACTCGTAATAGCCACTAATCAGAACAGAATGAAGGTGCCTTTAAAAGTTAACAATTGAGCTACTATGTGATCCTGCCAAACCACTAATGGTTACCTATTTCAATAGGTAAATTTTACACTGTTTAAAAGAAAAGCACTTGAAAAGATGCTCTAATTCCTGTATTATTAGCCTCAGGGAAATCAAAACTCCAATGAGGGATCACTTCACATGAGTAAGAACAGCCATCATCGAAAAGTCTACAAACAATAAATGCTTGAGAGGTTGTAGAAAAAAGGAAACCCTCCTATGCTGCTGTTTGGATCTAATGTGGTAACAGCCACTATAAATAACAGTATGGAGGTGCCTTTACAAGGTAAAATTAGAGGCACCATATGATCCAGCAGTCCCACTCCCAGGCGTATAACAGGAGAAAACCAGAATTGGAAAACACACATGCAACCATATGTGTACCGCAGCACAATTTACAATGTCTAAGACATGGAAGTAACCCAAATATCCATCAGCAGATGGATGGATAAAGAAGTGGTACATGTTCACAGTGAAATATTACTCAGAAATGAAAAAGAATGAAGGAATGCCCTTTGCAGCATCATGGATAGAATTAGAGATAATCATACTAAGTGAAGTAAGTCAGAAAGAGAAAGTCAAATATCATATGATACTACTTATAGCTGAAATTTAAAAATTGATACAAATGAACTGATTTACAAGAGAGAAGCAGGGACTTTCCAGGTTGTCCAATGGTTAAGAATCCGAGCTTCCACTTCAGGGGGCATGGGTTTGATCCCTGGTGTTGGGAGAACTAATATCACACATGCCTCACAGTACAGCCAAACAAATAAAAGAGAGAGAAACAGACTCACAGACTTAGAAACAAGGTTATGGTTACCCAATGGGAAAGGTGGGTGGAAGGAATAAATCAGGAGGCTGGGAAAAATATTTACACTAATACATATAAAATAGATTATCAACAAGGACCTACTGTATAACAAAGGGAAATCTATTCAACACTGTCTAATAACCTATATGGAAAAAGAATCTGAAGATGAATAGACATATGAATATACATAACTGAACAAGATTCTGTATGCCTACCACAAACAATATTTTAAATCAACTTCAATAAAAAAGAAAAATTAAAACAAAAACAAGAAGTAACAAAACAGAAGATTTTGGGTGTTTGTTCTGCCACAGCCCACACTAATTTACAATCCAGGAGCCCGTCTTCCACAGTGGGTCTGGTTACCCAAGTAACCAGAGAGGGGCATGAAGGAAATCCTACCGCCTGTGCCCATTTCCACAACAGCAACTTTAAAACATGTGCTTATGGGCACTTAATATTCACAAGGACTGCCAGGGTGTAAATGATACCTGCCCTTTAACAAATGTCCTGTGGTAGTTATCGAACAAAAATTCACAATAGACTTCCAAAAAGCCAATGTCAACTGTAACTTTTTCTCACAGTGTTTAAAAAAAACATGCAAAGATGCTCAACATCTCGAATTATTAGACACATGCAAATCAAAACCACAACAAGGTATCACCTTGCACAGTCAGAATGGCCATCATGAAAAAGTTTACAAACCATAAATGCTGGAGAGGACATGGAGAAAAGGGAACCCTCCTATGCTGTTGGTGAGATGTAAGCTGGTAAGAGCCACTATAAAGCACAGTATGGAGATACCTTTATAAAGTCAAAATAGAGCTACCATATCATCCAGCAGTCCTACCTCTGGGCATACATCTGCAGAAAGCCAGAATTCAAAAAGACAAATGCACCCAAACCCAAACATTCACTGCAGCACTATTTACAATAGCCAAGACATGGAGGCAACCAAAATGTCCATCAACAGATGAATGGATAATGAAAAAGTGGTACATGTACACAATCAAATATTACTCAGAAATGAAAAAGCATGATCATCTCTAGGTCCGTTCCTGTTGCTGCAAATGGCATTATTTCATTCTAAGGGAAGTAAGTCAGATAGAAAAGGAAATATCATATGATATCACTTACAGTGGAGTCTAAAAAGTGACAGAAATGAACAAATTTATAAAACAGAAACAAACCAACAGACTTCAGATATCCTTCAGGGAGAAAAAATTTTAAATGTTTCCAGTCACTAAATGTCAACCTGAAAAATGTAAGCAATAAATAACATTGTAAAGGTATTAATTCTCCCCAAATTAACCTATACCAGGCATTAGCAAACTAAACCTGGAGATCACATCCAGCCTATCACCTTCTTTTGTAAATTAAATTTAATGAATGACCCACAAGAAAACCCATAATGAGACATCAGGTCACACCTCTCAACGTGGCTATTATTCCAAAGTCTACAAATATGAAATGTTGTTCATGACATGGAGAAGGGAATCCTAGTACACTGTTGGTGGGATTGTAAGTTGGTACACCCACTATGAAAAGAATATGGAGGTCCTGATAAAAGCTAAAAGTAGAAGTATCATATTAGCCAGCAATTCCACTGCTTGGTATATGTCCAAAGAAAATGAAGACACCAATTTGACAAGATACATGCATCCCAATGTTCATAGCAGCATTATTTACAATTGCCAACATATGGAAGCAAACTAAATGTCCATCAACAGATGAGTGGATAAAGAAGACGTGGTATGTATACACAATAGACTATTACTCAGCCATTAAAAAGGATCAAATTCTGTCATTTGCAACAACGTGGATAGGCCTAGAATATTTATACCTACTTAAGTTAGAGACAAATACACTATGTTCTCACTTCTCTGTAGAATCTAAAAATGCAAGAAAGGTATGTATATAACAAAACAGAAATAGACTCACAGAGAACAAATTAGTGGTTACTGGTGGGGCGAGTAAAAGGGGGAGGGAAAAACAGTAGTTTGTTTCTCTAAATCCAGTACCCCTATGTATGAAATAAACAAACAAGGATATATAGTACAACACAGGGAAATACAGCCATTATTGTGTAATCACTTTAGTGGAGCATGATCTATAAAAATATTCAATCCATATGTTGTACCCCTGAGACTAATGTAATATTGTAAATCAACTATACTTCAATTTAAATAATCCATAGGGTGGCTGAATGGATTAAAGAAAGTTCAATTATACTGTGTACAAGATATTCATGTTAACTTCTAATCCATATATAGCATAAAATTGAAAGATTGGGAAAAAAATACTCCATGAAAATGATACTTGACTGACTAGTCTATTATGAGGTAAAAAAGACTTGAAGTCAAACCTCTCAAAGGAAAGAAGGTTATCATATAATGATAAATGGATTAATTCATCAAGAAATCATGACAATTATAAATATGTATGTATCCAGCTTTGGAGCCTCTCAACATATAAAGAACATATTAACCCACCTGAAGGGGAAAATGTGCAGAGATAAAAATAATGGTAAGAAACATCGATACCCAACTTTCAACGCTGTATAGATCATCCGGACAATATCAATCAGGAAACACTGAACTTGAACACACACTTGATATCAAATGAACCTAACATACATCTACAGTATGTTCCACTCAACAGCAGCAAACTTTCCATTGTTCTTAAGTACACATAGAACATTGCCTAGGGTAGATCTTATGTTAAGCCACAAAACAAGCCTTCAAAAATCCAAGAATATTGAAATCATATCAAGGATCATTTCCAACCACAATGGTATGAAACTGAAATTCAATAGTAAAAAGAATAATTGAAAATTCAAGAACACTTAGAAATTGAACAATAAGCTCCTGAATAGCCAATGCATACAGGAATAAATCAAAAGGGAAATGTAAAAGAAATCTTACAGCAAACAAAATTGGAAACACAAAGTACCTAAATTTATGGAATACAGGAACAAGACTGCAATTCAAAGAGTTATGTTTACAGTAATAAATGCATATATTTTCAAAGAATTCTTGAGAAGGGATCAAGAAGATAGAGTAGGAAGATACTGAGCTCCCCTACTGCCACGGACACACCCAAATTACAACTTACACGGAAATTATCTCTGAAGACTAGCAGGGAACATTTTCCACAACTAAAGATATAAGGAAGGAGAAAACACAAGGCAGGTAGGAGGACTGGAAACACAGTCTAATTGGAACCCACACATGGAGCAGTGACCCACAGCTGGAAGATATCACAATTGCACAGGTCCTCCACATGGAGGGAAGGGTCTGAGCCTGGCATCAGGCTGCTCAGCCCAGGGTTCCTGCACTGGAAGAAAAGAACACAGCAGGTCTGGCTTTGAAATCCTGCAGGGCTTATTTTCTGGAAAGCTGGGAGGCTAAAGAAAACAGACTTTGCTCTCATAGGGCACACACAAATCTCACATGTTCTCAGTCCCTGTGCAGAGCCAATAGTGTGAAAGACACGTGTGTCAGACCCACTTGCTAATCTCGGAGAGCTTCTTGGAAAGGCAAGAGGCAGCTGGGACTCCCGCTAGGAACTGAGACATTGGCAAGCAACATTTTAGAGTCTTCCCTGGAGCTGATTAGAATCAGGGGCCTGCTCCATTTACCACCAGGCCCATAGCACTCCTGCACCAGAGGCCTCACAACCAGACACACTGGGGGCCTACCCTGTCCGCCTGTGCACCTGGAGCACCACAAAGCCACCCATAACGGAAGGCTGCCTTGGTTATCAGCACACCCACGGCAATCACATACAGGGGCTCACAGCCATTTAGGCCAGGGTCCAACACCACCTACCAGCTTGTCTACAGCAGTTGGCCTTGCCGTAAGAGAAAGGTGTGTGCAGCCCACACAGGGGACACCCCTGGAGCATGTGGCTCTGCTGGCCAGAGGACAATGTGCTGCTGGGCTCTATCAGTCATCTCCTATATCAGGCCACTTCTCTGAGACCCGGGAATGTAACAACCTGAACCTAATGAATAGAAATGCACAGAGAATTAGGAAACATAAGGAAACAGAGGAATATGTTACAAATGAAGTAACAAGACACGACATCAGAAAAAGAACTGAATAAAACAGGGACAAGCATTCTACCCGATAAAAAGTGTTCACAGTAATGATTATAAAGATGCTCACCCAAGTCAGGAGAAGAATAGATGGACATAGCGAGAATTTCAACAAAGAGTAATAACATGTCAAAAAGAACCAAACAGTGAACAATACAATAAAAGAACTTAAAACACACACACACACACACACACACACACAAGAGAAGTCACATTATACTATATGATACAGAAGAACAGGTCAGTGAAATGGAAAACAGAGTGGTGAAAATCACCCAAACAGAATAGTACAAAGAAAAAACAATTAAGACTATAGGTAAAGGGACCTCTGAGACAACATCAAGAATATTAACATGAACATTACAGGGTCCCAGAACGACGAGAAGAGAGAAACGGGCAGAGAACTTATTAGAGGATATAGTAACTGATAACTTTCCTAACCTGGGAAAGGAAACACACATCCAGGTCCAGGAAACACAGAGTCCCAAACAAGATGAAGACAAACAGGTTCACACCAAGACACATTATAAAGCACCAAAAATTTAAAATTTTAAGAGGGATCACAGAAGCAGTGAAATAAAAGGGTCTAGTTATGTTCAAGGTATTCCCTATAAGACTGTCAGATGACTTCTCAGCAGAATTTGCAGACTAGGAAGGAATGATAGGATATATTCAATGGGCTAAAAAGAAAAAAAGTCTACAACAGGAATACCCTACCAGCAAGATTATGATTCAGAATTGAAGGAGAGGGCTTCCCTGATGGCACAGTGGTTGAGAATCTGCTTGCCAATGTAGGGAACACAGGTTCGAGCCCTGATCCAGGAAGATCCCACATGCCACAGAGTAACTAAGCCTGTGTGCCACAACTACTGAGCCTGTGCTCTAGAGCCCATGAGCCACAACTACTGAGCCCACGAGCCACAACTACTGAAGCCTGAGCACCTAGAGCCCATGTTCCTCAACAAGAAGAGCCACCAAAATGAGAAGCCCCTGCACAACAATGAAGAGTAGCCTCCACTTGCCACAACTAGAGAAGAGCCCACGAACTACAATGAAGAGCTAATGCAGCCAAAAATAAATAAATAAATAAATTTATGGAAAAAGAGAAGAATTGAAGGAGAGATCAAGAGTTTCCCAGACTAGCAAAAGCTAAAACAGTTCATCACTAATAAACCAGCTTTATAGGCAATGTTGAAGGAATTTACTTAAGCTTAAAAGAAGTCTCACTAATTATTGATAGTAACAAGAAAACAAACAAAAGTAAAAATCTCATTGCAAAAAGTATACATAGAGGGTAGTAGATCAAACATTTATTAAGCTTCTGTAAAGAATAAAAGACAATAGTAGTATGTTTTTTATAAAAAGAGAGGACCCAAATCAGAAATGAAAGTGATGATGTTACAACAGACACCACAGAAATACAAAGTATCCTAAGATACACACAGGGTAACTCAGGGCTCAGATTGGACAGAGCCCACTCTCCATTCCCCTGTACATGACTTACAGGAGCCTCAGGAACTGAGGAGGGGGTCGCTGAGGGGAGGCACAAGATAGAAGATGTTAGGCATTAACATGACTGTATTTATGTTAAACGTGCTTGAACTACATTCACATGAGATGGTTTTGTCGTGTATGTACATCAGCAATTTTAGTCTGAACTGCAGATCTTTGGTTTCACCACCTCCACTGACAGCATTAGCTTCACCTGCTGTGGACCGTCTCCTATAGGATTTCCACAACCACAAAGCATCGAAGCTTCACAGGACCAGGAGTCTGTGAGACTCCACTCACGAGTCCCAGAGTCTCAACTCCACTCAGAGACGTAGAGTCACAACAGAGACTCCACTGTTGGAGGGCACACAACAGTAGTGTGCACATAAGGACCCAAGGAAAGGAGCAGTGACCCCATAGGAGACTGATCAGACCTACCTTCTAGTTTTAGAGGGTCTCCTGCAGAGGTGGGGAGTGGCTGTGGCTCACCATGGGGACAAGGACACTGGCAGCAGAAGTTCTGGGAAGTCCTCCTTGGCATGAGCCCTCCCAGAGTCCGCCACTAGCCCCACCAAAGAGCCAGGTAGGCTCCAGTGTTCGGTTGCCTCAGGCCAAAAACCAACAGAGAGGGTATTCAGCCCCATGCATCAGCAGACAAGCAGATTAAAGTTTTATTGAGCTCTGCCCACCACCAGTCCCTCACATCAGGAAGGTTGCACAAGCCTCTAAGATAGACTCATACACCAGAGGGCAGACAGCAGAAGAAGAACTACAATTCTGCAGCCTGTGGAAGGAAAACCACATTCACAGAAAGACAGACAAAATGAAAAGGCAGAGGACTTTGTACCAGATGAAGGAACAAGATAAAACTCCAGAAAAACAACTAAATGAGGTGGAGATAGGCAACCTTCCAGAAAAATAATTCAGAATAATGATAGTGAAGATGATCCAAGACCTTGGAAAAAGAACGGAGACAAAGATCAAGAAGACGCAAGAAATGCTTAACAAAGACCTACAAGAATTAAAGAACAAACAAACAGAGATGAACAAGACAATAACTGAAATGAAAAATACACTAGAGGGCTTCCCTGGTGGCGCAGTTGTTGAGAGTCTGCCTGCCAATGCAGGGACACATGTTTGTGCCCCGGTTTGGGAAGATCCCACATGCCGCGGAGCAGCTGGGCCCACGAGCCATGGCCGCTGAGCCTGCGCGTCTGGAGCCTGTGCTCTGCAACAGGAGAGGCCACAACAGTGAGAGCCCGGCGTACCACACACACAAAAAAAATACACTAGAAGGAATCAACAACAGAATAACTGAGGCAGAAGAACGGATAAGTGACCTGGAAGAGAGAAAGGTGAAATTCACTGCCGTAGAACAGAATAAAGAAAAAAGAATGAAAAGAAATGAAGACAGCCTAAGAGACCTCTGGGATAACATTAAAGGCAACAACAATCGCCTTATAGGGGTCCCAGAAGGAGACGAGCGAGAGAAAGGACCCAAGAAAATATTTGAAGAGATTATAGTCGAAAACTTCCCTAGCATGGGAAAGGAAATAGCCACCCAAGTCCAGGAAGTGCAGAGAGTCCCAGGCAGGATAAACCAAAGGAGAAAAATGGTGAGGCACATAGCAATCAAATTGACAAAAATTAAAGACAAAGAAAAATTACTGAAAGCAACAAGGGAAAAATGGCAAATAACATACAAGGGAACTCCCATAAGGTTAACAGCTGATTTCTCAGCAGAAACTCTAAAAACCAGAAGGGAGTGGCATGATATATTTAAAGTGATGAAAGGGAAGAACCTACAACCAAGAGAACTCTACCCAGCAAGGATCTCATTCAGATTTGATGGAGAAATCAAAAGCTTACAAACAAGCAAAAGCTAAGAGAACTCAGCACCACCAAACCAGCTCTACAACAAATGCTAAAGAAACCTCTCTAAGTGGGAAACACAAAAGAAAAGGATATATAAAAACAAACCCATAACAATTAAGAAAATAGTAATAGGAACATACATATAGATATTTACCTTAAATGTGAATGGATTAAATGATCCAACCAAAAGACGCAGGCTTGCTGAATGGATACAAAAATAAGATCCATATATATGCTGTCTATAAGAGACCCATTTCAGACCTAGAGACACATACACACGGAAAGTGAGGGGATGGAAAATGATATTCCATGCAAATGAAAATCAAGGGAAAGCTGGAGTAGCAATACTCATATCAGATAAAATAGACTTTAAAATAAAGAATGTTACAAGAGGCAAGGAAGGACACTACATAATGATCAAGGGATCAATCCAAGAAGAAGATACAACAATTATAAATATATATGTACCCAACATAGGAGCACCTCAATACATAAGGCAACTGCTAACAGCTGTAAAAGAGGAAATCGACAGTGACACAAGAATAGCAGGGGACTTTAACACTTTACTTACACCAATGGAGATCATCCAGTCAGAAAATTAATAAGGAAACACAAGCTTTAAATGACACAATACACCAAAGAGATTTAATTGATTATTATAGGACATTCCATCCGAAAACATCAGATTACACATTCTTCTCAACTGCACACAGAACATTCTCCAGGATAGATCACATCTTGGGTCACAAATAAAGCCTCAGTAAATTTAAGAAAACTGAAATCATATCAAGCATCTGTTCCAACAACAAGGCTATGAGATTAGAAATCAATTACAGGGGGAAAAATGTAAAAAACACAAACACATGGAGGCTAAACAATACGTTACTAAATAACCAAGAGATCACTGAAGAAATAAAAGAGGAAATCAAAAGCTACCTAGAGACAAATGACAACAAAAACATGATGATCCAAAACCTATGGGATGCAGCAAAAACAGTTCTAAGAGGGAAGTTTACAGCAATACAAGCCTACCTCAAGAAACAAGAAAAATCTCAAATAAACAATCTAACGTTACACCTAAAGAAACTAGAGAAAGAAGAACAAAACCCAAAGTTAGTAGAAGGAAAGAAATCATAAAGATCAGAGCAGAAATAAATGAAATAGAAACAAAGAGAACAATAACAAAGATCAATAAAACTAAAAGCTGGTTCTTTAAGAAGATAAACAAAAATGATAAACCTTTAGCCAGACTCAAGAAAAAGAGGGAGAGGGCTTCCGTGGTGGCACAGTGGTTGACAGTCTGCCTGCCGATGCAGGGGACACGGGTTCGTGCCCTGGTCTGGGAAGATCCCACATGCAGCGGAGCGGCTGGGCCTGTGAGCCATGGCTGCTGAGACTGCGTGTCTGGAGCCTGTGCTCTGCAATGGGAGAGGCCACAGCAGTGAGAGGCCTGCATACCACAAAAAAAAAAAAGAAAGAAAGAAAAAGGGGGAGAGGACTGAAATCAGTAAAATTAGAAATGAAAAAGGAGAAGTTGCAACACACACCACAGAAATACAAAGCATCCTAACAGACTACTACAAGCAACTCTATGCCAATAAAATGGACAACCTGGAAGAAATGGACAAATTCTTAGAAAGGTATAAGCTTCTAAGACTGAAACAGGAAGAAACAGAAAATATGAACAGACCAAGCACAAGTAATGAAATTGAAACTGTGATTAAAAATCTTCCAACAAACAAAAGTCCAGAACCAGATTGCATCAGAGGTGAATTCTATCAGATATTTAGAAAAAAGCTAACACCCAACCTTCTCAAAGTCTTCAGAAATTTGCAGGGAAAGGAACACTCCCAAACTCATTCTATGAGGCTGCCATCACCCTGATACCAAAACCAGACAAAGATACTGCAGAAAAAGAAAATTAGAGACCAATATCACTGATGAATATAGATGTAAAAATCCTCAACAAAATACTAGGAAACAGAATTGAACAACACACTAAAAGGATCATACAACATGATCAGGTGGGGTTTATCCCAGGAATGCAAGGATTCTTCAATATACACAAATTAATCAATCTGATACACCATATTAACAAATTGTAGAATAAAAATATGATCATCCCAATAGATGCAGGAAAAGCTTTTGACAAAATTCAACACCAATTTATGATAAAAAGTCTCCTAAAAAGTGGGCATAGAGGGAATCTACCTCAATATAATAAACGCCGTATATGACAAACCCACAGCAAACATCATTCTCAATGGTGAAAAATTAAAAGCATTTCCTCCAAGATCAGGAACAAGACAAGGATGTCCACTCTCACCACTATTATTCAACATAGTTTTGGAAGTCCTAGACACAGCAGTCAGAGAAGAAAAAGAAATACAAATTTGAAAAGAACAAGTAAAATTGTCACTGTTTGCAAATGACACGATACTATACATAGTGAATCCTAAAAATGCCACCAGAAAACTACTAGAGCTAATCAATGAATTTGGTAAAGTTGCAGGATACAAAATTAATGCACAGAAATCTCTTGCATTCCTCTACACTAACAATGAAAGATCAGAAAGAGAAATTAAGGAAACAATCCCATTCACCATTGCAACAAAAATAATAAAATACGTAGGAATGAACCTACCTAAGGAGGTAAAAGACCTGTACTCAGAAATCTATAAGACACTGCTGAAAGAAATCAAAGATGATATAAACAGATGGAGGTATAATCCATGTTCTTGGATTAGAAGAATCAATATTGTGAAAATGACTATACTACCCAAAGCAATCTACAGATTCAATGCAATCCCTATCAAATTACCAGTGGAATTTTCTACAGAACTAGAACAAAAAAATCTTAAAATTTGTATGGAGACACAAAAGACCCCCAATAGCCAAAGCAATCTTGAGGGAATTAAAAGAGCTGGAGAAATCAGACTTCCTGACTTCAGACTATACTACAAAGCTACAGTAATCGAGACTATATGGTACTGGCACAAAAACAGAAATATAGATCAATGGAACAAAATAGAACGCCAGAGATAATCCTACGTACCTATGGCTAACTCATCTATGACAAAGGAGGCAAGGATATACAATGGAGAAAAGACAGTCTCTTCAGTAAGTGGTGCTGGGAAAACTGGACAGCTACACGTAAAAGAATGAAATTAGAACACTCCATAACACCATACACAAAAATAAACTCAAAATGGATTAGAGATCTAAATGTAAGACAAGACACTATAAAACTTAGAGGAAAACATAGGCAGAACACTCTATGACATAAATGACAGCAAGATCCTTTTTGACCCACCTCCTTGAGAAATGGAAATAAAAACAAAACTAAACAAATGGGACCGAATGAAACTTAAAAGCTTTTGCACAGCAAAGGAAAACATAAACAAGACCAAAAGACAACCCTCAGAATGGGAGAAAATATTTGCAAATGAAGCAAATGACGAAGGATTAATCTCCAAAATTTACAAGCAGCTCATGTAGCTCAATATCACAAAACAAACAACCCAATCCAAAAATGGGCAGAGAACTAAATAGACATTTCTCCAAAGAAGATATACAGATTGCCAACAAACACATGAAAGGATGCTGAGCATCACTAATCATTAGAGAAATGCAAATCAAAACTACAATGCTTTATCACCTCACAGCAGTCAGAATGGCAATCATCAAAAATCTACAAACAATAAATGCTGGAGGGGTATTTATTGGAGAAAAGGGAACCCTCTTGCACTGTTGGTGGGAATGTAAATTGAAATAGCCACTAGGGAGAACAGTATGGAGGTTCCTTAAAAAACTAAAAATAGAAGTACCATAGACCCAGCAATCCAACTACTGGGCATTTTCCCTGAGAAAACCATAATTCAAAAACAGTTATGTACAACAATGTTCATTGCAGCTCTATTTACGATAGCCAGGACATGGAAGCAACCTAAGTGTCCATCAACAGATGAATGGATAAAGAAGATCTGGCACATATATACAATGGAATATTACTCAGCCATAAAAAGAAACAAAACTGAGTTATTTGTAGTGAGGTGGATGGACTTAGAGCCTGTCCTACACAGTGAAGTAAGTCAGAAAGAAAAATAAATACCGTATGCTAACAGAGATATATGGAATCCAAAGAAAACAAAGTTTATGAAGAACCTAGGGGCAGGACAGGATTAAGGACACAGACGTAGATAAAGGACTTGAGGACACGGGGAGGGGGAAGGGTAAGCTGGGACGAAGTGAGAGAGTGGCATGGACATATATACATTACCAAATGTAACATCAATAGCTACTGGGAAGCAGCCACATAGCACAGGGAGATCAGCTTAGTGCTTTGTGACCACCTAAAGGGGTGGGATATGGAGGGTGGGAGGGAGATGCAAGAGGGAGGGGATATGGTGATATATGTATATGTATAATTGATTCACTTTGTTATACAGCAGAAACTAACACTCCATTGTAAAACAATTATACTCCAATAAAGGTGTAAAAGGAAAAAAAAAAAGAAAGCAAGCCCAGAGATAAACCTACACACCTACGGTCAACTAATCTATGACAAAGTAGGCAAGACTATACAATGGAGAAAAGGCAGTGTCTTCAATCAGTGGTGCTGGGAAAAATGGACAGCTACATGTAAAAGAATGAAATTAGAACACCCCCTAACACCATACAGAAAAATAAATTCAAAACGGATTAGAGACCTTAATGTAAGACCAGACAGTATAAAACTCTTAGAGGAAAACATAGGAAGAATATTCTAACATAAATCACAGCAAGATCTTTTTTGATCCACCTCCTAGAGTAATGCCATAAAAAAGAAAACTAAACAAATGGGACCTAATGAAACGTAAAAGCTTTTGCAAAGCAATGGAAACTACAAACAAGACGAAAAGACAACCCTCAGAATGGGAGAAAATATTTGCAAACAAATCAATGGACAAAGGATTAATCTCCAATATATATAAACAGCTCATGTAGCTCAATGTTAAAAAAAACAAACAACCCAATACAAAAATGGGCAGAAGACCTAAATAGACATTTCTTCCAAGAAGACATAGAGATGGCCAAGACGCACATGAAAAGCTGCTCAACATCACGAATTATTAGAGAAATGCAAATCAAAACTACAATGAGGTATCACCTCACACCTGTTGGAATGGGCATCATCAGAAAATCTACAAACAACAAATGCTGGAGAGGCTTTGGAGAAAAGGAACCCTCTTCCACTATTGGTGGGAATGTAAATTGATACAGTCACTATGGAGAACAGTATGGAGGTTCCTTAAAAACTAAAAATAGAATTATCATATGATCCAGCAATCCCACTACTGGGCATATACCCAGAGAAAACCATAAATCAAAAAGACACATTCACCACAATGTTCATTGCAGCACTATTTACAATAGCCAGGTAATGGAAGCAACCTAAATGCCCACCGACAGACGAATGGATAACGATGTGGTACATAGATAAAATGGAATATTACTCGGAATGAAATTGGGTCATTTGTAGAGACGTCGATGGATCTAGAGACTGTCATACAGAGTGAAGTCAGAAAGAGAAAAACAAATATTGTACATTAATGCGTATATGTGGAACCTAGAAAAGTGGTACAGATGAGCCGGACTGCAGGTTAGAAATAGAGACACAGATGTAGAGAACAAACGTATGGACACCAAGGGGGGAAAGCCATGGGGGTATGGTGGTGGGATGAATTGCGAGACTGTGATTGACATGTATACACTTATATGTATAAAATAGATAACCAATAAGAACCTGCGGTATAAAAAATAAAATTCAGAAATTAAAAATAAATAAAAATAAAACAGAAAAAAGTTCTTTCCTTCGCATCGATGTATTTATATGAATGAATTATTTCCATGATTATATCTATAAATACAAAAAAGAGGAATAAAATCCACCTTGAACCAAGAAAGAAAAAAAAAACAGAACCCACCAGTTATACAGAGGAAAACCTTATCAGGGCATTTGCTCCAGTGGTAAACAATTCTGAAGTTGGTCAGACGTTGGGAATCATCTCCCATGCAGCCAGCAGCCCCTGCACCCCCTGCGCAAGGAGCATCCTCATTGCAAGGGGGACCGTGCCGAGGCGTCTCTGAGTAAACGTGAGCTGAGCCCCAGGCCAGCTGCTGCTGAACTTTTCCCACCCTTCCCAGGTAAAACACCTGAATGTGTGCAAGGACTTGAAAGCCTAGAGGAAGGGCTGTGGAGCCCCACCAGTGACAGCACGCAGGCCAACTTGGTGCCTGCAGGCCAACCAGGATGGTCCTGGCCCCAGGTGTACTTCTGGAAGCTTTCCATTTCCCTGCCTGAGATACCCTTCCTGTCCCGGCCCCCACTGATTTTTTCCTTCCTCACCTCTGCACAGGGAGAAATTCCAGTGGCAGGTATGGGTGACACATCCTCTTCTTTAGCAGGTGGCAGCCCGGCAATTCCTGCAGAAAGTCCAGCAGAGCCCCACTCACACCGGGCCACCCACAGAGCCGTGGCGCCTCCCTCCCTCCCACCAGCCCAGCCCCGCGACTCCTGACGGGGCAGAGATTTTGGCGTCAGGCACAGCTGCAGGGGATCTTGCTGCCTGGAGGAGTGTTTATATTGACCTCAACTCAGGCACACCTTGGGGAGGGTAGGCGGGCAGGGTCAGGCTGCCCAGGTCAGCCAATCCTCGCCCCTCAAGGGCTCACAGTTGCAGAAAATGGACCTTGCTGAACCGGCCAGGTCCAAGGAACAGGTGTGGGGTCCTGATAGTCAGGATAGACAAGGGGTTGTAGCTCTGGCTTTCTAATCATTTTATCTGGCCCATGAGTGGGAGACAACTTCAAGAACACCCTCTCCTAATGAAGGGAACCCAGGAGTCAGGGAGACGAGGGGTGGTGGGTGGAGACAGAGGCCTGGTGCCCCAGCTGCAGTGGAAGACCAGGTGGAGGGAGGCCGCACAGAGTAATGCCCAGGGTCACAGACCTGTCGGAGCTGCTGTTTGTTATTTCAAGTCCTGCTCTGAGGTGCTCTGTGTCAGCTCTGACCAACAGGTGAGCTGGGGGTGCTCTTCAATGAGGGCTATGTGCACGGTTCCTGTTTGCCCAGGCTTGCTGGGTGCCTGCTCAGGTGAGCTCCATTCCCGGGGAGGGGCCTGACCACGACAGCCCCGTGGGCTGCTGGGTACCTACACAGGTGAGCTCCATATCCTGGTAGGGGCCTGACCATGAGAGCCCTGTGGGCTGCTGGGTACCTGCCGGGTGAGCTCCAAATCCTGGGAGGGGCCTGACCACGAGAGACCCGTGGGCTACTGGGTACCTGGTAAAAGACGTCAGGACCGTCAGTGAAGCCACTGAGGATATACATCCAGTAGTTCCTAATTCCTACACCCTGATGGTAATTCTACCATCCACAAGGACATGGTATTCTGTATTACAGTTAGATGATGCCTTCTTCTGTATTCCATTAGTCCCAGAGTCACAAGAAATTTTGGCTTGTGATTGGCAGGACTCAACATACAACGAAGACAATACTGCTGGGGCCGTCGTGCCCCAAGGACTCAAAAATTCCCACACCACCTTTGGGGAAACTTAACTAAAACCTAAAAGTTCTACCTCTGGAGAAGGGAACCCTCCTTCAATATGCAGATGACATTCTGATCGCCAGCCCTACTAAGGAGGCCTCTGAACTACCTAGCCAATAAAGGATAGAAGGTGTCCAAGAAAAAGCTCAAATAGCACAGACTACGGTGACCTGCCTGGGCTTCATTCTCACAGAAGGTCGGAGAAGCCGATCCCAGGAAAGGGAAGAAGCCATTTGCAGACTTACCCCTTCTAAAACTAGAAGATAGCTTAGGGGTTCCTGGGGAGGTCGGGGTTTGCCACATCTGGATCCAGAACTACAGTCTAATAGCTGGGCCTCTATATGAAACATTGAAAGGAAAAGATGATGATCCTTTCGAATAGAATCCAGAAGTGGTCTTTCAAGAATGGAAAGAGCAGTTAATTCAGATCCTTGCCCTGGACCTCCCTAATTTAGCTAAACCCTTTGACCTTTACATTCCAGGTAGAAGGTGAACCGCCCTTGGAGTATTAGCACAAAAACTGGGACCACTTGAACTGGAACAACTCAAGTATGCCATCCAGGTAGGAGAAGCTACTGTCACCAAGGGCTTGGCCAGCTGCCCCATCCGGCAAGGATACTGGGAGTATCTAAAAACCTGGAAATCAGCAGCCCACAAGGCCAGCTCCCTCCTAAGGGAAAAGGACCCCACGTGGTGATCCTAACCACCTACCAAGCCCTGAAGTTGCAGGGGTCGCTCCGTGGGCACACTGACCTCGAGTGAGGAGGCCCTCCAACTCCAACCTTCAGAGAGACAACCGGAGGCAACGGGCCCCCATGACGACTCGTGTTACCATCACTTGACCTGGAGTTTCTCTCAGAAAACAACAAGAGTGTGCCCCAAAAGAGCAGACTACTGCTTGCAGGACTTACTGCACCGAGAGGGGAGCTAATAAGCTTGGCGGGGGAACCGTATATCACGCTGTCACCATAGAAAAGCCTACAGACACCGCAGTGATGGCAGCCAATGAGACTGGCTGGACTCCTGGCTACTTCAAAAGACCGTTGACTCAGTGGCCGTCATGGTCCTGGATTACCACTGGCCCTGGACTGTCTGGGAGTTGAGCGGGCAGGGCTCTGACATCTGGTGCTGTTTGTACGTTAATTCAGGGGCCTAACTGAAGAAAGTGCGGACTACTGGTCAGAGCATCTAGGCTGGCAGAAACCGTCAGCCTAAGGTGGCCGAACAAATGTGGAGCGGGGTAAAACCGGACCCCCCAGCGTCTCTGCACATCTCTTTCCTGGACCCTTAAAGGTCATTAGAATCTATAACACTTCCAATGCTGGCGCTCAGGCGGACGAGCAGTGAGGCAGGAGGCCTGGGGACAACCAACCTCACCTGGAGGCTGCTGGGGAGAAGTTCTGCCCGTACCCCTGAGTATGAGGACTCAGCATGAAGCAGTTACAGAAGAGGGGTCTGCGCCCACACCGCCCCAAGAATGAGCAATGAGACAAAAGGCAGAGGAGGGGTTTGTCACCGGCAAAGCCCAGGAAAAATTCCTGGGAGATAAAAATAGAATCTGGGCAATAAAATAAAGTCTAACCGTTTTTTCCTTTGTGCTTTGTCTAATTTCAGGTGCTCCTAGGGTTCCGCATGCAGAGGTCCCACACCTGGCACTTCAGACCCGATTTCCTAATGCAGAATGGCTGGGTCGACAATTCAGCTCCCAGGGCCCCATGCAGACTCCGCGACATAGAGCCTGAGCTGCAGCCAACCCGGCCCTCGAGAGCTCCGCCCCTCCTCCCGGCTGATGCTGCTGGGATCCCTACACAGCAGCCCAGCCCACAGCCTGCGCGGGAGCCCACGCTCTCACCTTGCATTCTCTGATCAGAATATAAAGTTTCCTTTGCTTGAACCAAACTCAGTCTCAGTCTGTTGACTCCAATGACACTGGGCAGGGGGACCCTTGTTGGGGCCCACTCTGGAGGATCAGTAACAGAAATTGAGAACATTGTAACTTCAGTGAACAGATGTGTGAGCCAAACTGTAAGGAATGCAGAGCAGTGTATAAGGCTCGGGTAAAATAAGATGTTTCGAACAGTTCCATTTGTTATTTCCATCACTTTATTATAAGCAAGGTCAGTGGAGGGTTATTGTCTTATTTGTCAGGTCAAGTTTAGAGAAATTAAATGATTGTTTTCCAAGAATGTACATCTAATGATCTTGGCTGAAGCTTCAATCTTCTTTTGAATGCTTTTCCATTGAAAATGATACCATTCTTTTAGCTCCCCCATTTCTGAGAAACATAAAATCTTTTAATTTATTGTTACCAAAGGGGAAAGGGGCGGGGAGGGGTAATTTAAGATTTTGGGATTAACACATACACAATGCTATGTATAAAATGGATAATCAACAAGGGCCTACTGTATAGCACAGGAAACTACACTCAATATTTTGTAATAACCTATAAAGGGAAAGAACCAAGGCCAGATAAAATGTAATTTAAGGGAGGCCAATGGTGACCACTTCTGACCCTCAATCATCTAAAGCTTGGACTCTGCCTACTGCCCAAGGCCCTTCATGAACATACATGCATGTACCCGTAGCTTAAAACTTCCCCAGTTTTGGGGTTCTTGGAGACACGGATTTGAAAAGACCCCTGGTGTTCCCCTTACTTGCAGGGGACCCTTCCTACTGCTGAAACATGCCTGTCACACCCAGAGGATGGTACACCGTATGATCGGGAAGAGTTTGGAAAAGGCACCTCATCTCCTCATCTCCAGGTGCTCGGGTTCCCCCCACCAGCCTCGTTCTGAACAATCTCCCCACTTAACGAAGTCAGCACCTTCAACATCCAGTTTCACACAGTTTGGAATTTGTCCAGAGGATGAAGCGGAAGGGGGAGGACCATGAGAGACAAGCCCTAGGTGTTTGGGCAGGAAAATGCCACTTTAATTTCCATTTAGTAAGAGGAATTAACCAAAGGTTCACCTTGCCCCGGAACCAGAATAGGGCTTGAAGCAATCCTGCTGTTTTGTTGCTGTATCTCAAAGAAACAAGTTGAAAAATGGAGGTCAGGAGCACTGTAATTCACAAACCTGCAGGGTTTAAAATGATACCTATCATCGAAAAATGTCTTCAGGTAAGACATGGTATAGGATTTTAACGAAAGGCAGAATTGCAGGAAAGGAATTTCAAGAGGTAGATTGAACTAGCCATTAAAGCACATGAAAAAGCGGCTGAACTTCACCAATAACGCAGTTGGCCAAAAAGGGCTGGCAATGCAAATCAACACTACAAAGAGGTATCAATTCGAATCAGTCAGAAGGGCTAGCCTCACAAAATGTAGAAACCAGAAATGCAGGACAAGGTTTGGAGAAAATGGAACCCTGCTACACTGATGGTGGGAATGTAAATTGCCAACGGCCAGCCTGCAGAAGTGTATTGTGTTTCCCACAAAATTTAAAAAACAGAGATACAGAGCATACGACACTTGCACTCATGGGCGTAAATCCTGTGAAAACCAAAAATCTACAGGACACAAGCATCCCAACGTTTATTGCTGCTCTGTTTACAAGAGCCTCGAACTGGATACAACATAAATGTCCTTGGGGAAGAAAAATGGATAAAGAAGAAGTGGTACTTACAGACAATGGAATATACCTCAGCCAGGTAATCAATGAAATATGGCCAGTTGGAGCAACTCGTGTGGACTTAGGTAAGATCATTCTAAGTGACATAAGTCAGACAGAAAAAGAGACTTATCATGAGATATCACTTATAGGTGGAATCTAAAAATGGCTACACATGAACTAAATTACAAAACAGAAACAGAGTCACACATTTAGAAACCACACTTATGGCTGCCAAAGGTGAAAGGTGGGGTGGGGTGAGGCATAAACCATGAGGTTGAAATTAGCACAGATATGGTTCCAAACCAAATAGCTAATCAACAAGACCTACTCTATAGCTCAAAGAACTGGACTCACAACACTCTAGTCACTGGAAAAGAATATATACGCCTGGTAAGGATCTAAAAAAGAATTTATTGAGGTCTCTCATTAAGTGAATCAAGAAGATGTACAGCAACAAGAAACACAACACTGAAAACCAGCTGTACCCCATTATAAAAATAAATTACAGGGGCTTCCCTGGTGGCGCAGTGGTTGAGAATCTGCCTGCTAATGCAGGGGACACGGGTTCGAGCCCTGGTCTGGGAAGATCCCACATGCCGCGGAGCAACTAGGCCCGTGAGCCACAACTACTGAGCCTGCGCATCTGGAGCCTGTGCTCCTCAACAAGAGAGGCCGCGACAGTGAGAGGCCCGCGCACCGCGATGAAGAGTGGCCCCCACTCGCCGCAATTGGAGAAAGCCCTCGCACAGAAACGAAGACCCAACACAGCCAAAAATAAATAAATAAATTAAAAAAATAAAAATAAAAAAAATAAATTACAAAAAAATTTTTAAAAAGACAGTGAGAGAGAGAAATTCCTACAGAATTCCTTCAGGGTCTCTGATGCAACCTGGATTGACTACATCTAGACCCACAGAGAGATGGGACTTAAGGATGGACACTCGTGGAGTGAGAAAATTGGTGAGGATGGGCCAGCAAATGCAGCACCTTTAGAATAATACTGCCTGGCCCCATTCCAAGGGTCCCAAATCTCCAGGTGCAGGGGAACCTTCCTAGAGCTAAAATATGCATGGGACACACAGAGGATGGTACACTGTCTGATCGGGAAGAGTTTGGAGAAGGCACCTCATCTCCTCATCTCCTGGTGCTCGGGTCCCAACTCCAGCCTCTTTTCTAACAATCTACTCACCAGGGGAAGTCAGCACCTTCAACATCCTGTTTCGCACAGTTTGGAATTTGTCTGGAGGATGAAGGGGAAGAGGGGGAACCATGAGAGACAAGCCCGAGGTGTCTGAACAGGGGCATGCCACTCTAATTTCCAATCAGGAAGAGGAATTGACCAAAGGCTCAGCTTGCCACTGAAACCAGAATAGGGCTGGAAGCAATCCTGGAAAAATGCCTTGAGGTAAGTCATGAAAAAGGACAAGAAAACAAGGCAGAATTGCAGGAAGGGGTTTTCAAGTGGTAGATTGCACTCGCCATGAAAGCAAATGGAAAGGGATAGAACTTCTTCAATGATGCCATTGGCCAAAAAGGGCATATGCATTTTTCCTGAACATATTCAGGAAAAACACATATGCACCTTTTCAACAACCAAAGAGGCGTGCAGTGCAAATCAACACTACGAAGAGATATCACATCACTCCGAAGGCCATCCTCACAAAGTGTAAAAACCAGAAATGCAGCATAGGGCATGGAGAAAAGGGAGCCTTTTCACGGTGATTGTGGGATGGTAAATTGCCAATGGCGCTGTAGAGAAGTGTATTGTGTTTCCAAAAAAATTTCAGAAACAAAGCTATAGAGCATACGGCACTTCCACTCATGGGCGTATATCTTGGGAAAAGCAACACTCGACAGGACACAGGCACCACAACGTTTAGTGCTGGTCTGTTTACAAGAGCCTCGACTTGGATACAACCGAAATCTCCTTGGAAGGAAAACATGGATAAAGAAGATGTGATACTTATGTACAATGGAATATAACTCAGCCATGAAATCAATGAAATAAGGCCAGTTGCAGCAACTCAGCTGTACTTAGGTACGATCATTCTCAGTGACATAAGTCAGACAGAAAAAGAGACTTATCATAAGATATCAGTTATAGGTGGAATATCAACATTGCTACACATGAACTAAATGACAAAAGAGACACAGAATCACACATTTAGAAAACACACTTATGGTTGCTAGAGTGCAAATGTCAGTTGAAGTGAGACATAAACCAGGAGTTTGAAATGAGCATATACTGTTCCATAGACCAAATAGGGAATCAACAAGACTTATTCTAAAGCTCAAAGGACTGGACTTAGCACAATCTACACACTGAAAAAGATTATATACGACTGGTAAGAATCTGAAAAAGAATTTATCGATGTCTCTCTGTAAGTCAATCAAGTGGATGTACAGCAGCAAGAAACACAGCACTGAAAATCAGCTACACCCCCTTATAAAAATAAATTTTAAAAAAGACACTGAGTAAGAGATAAATTCCTACAGAATTCGTTCATGGGCTGGGATGCAAGCTGAATTGAGCATATCTAAACACACAGCTGGATGGGACCTAAGGCTGGACATTCGTGGGGCTGAGAGGCTTGGTGAGCATGAGTCAGCAAATGCAGCTCCTTTAGAGTAATACTGCCTGGTCCTGATTCCATGGGTCCCAAATCTCCAGCTGCAGGCCACCCTTCGTACAGCTAAAACATGCATGGGACACCCAGAGGATGGTACACCATCGGATCGGGAAGAGTTTGAGAAAACCACCTCATCTCCTCATCTCCTAGCGGTCAGGTTCCCACCTCCAGCCTCTTTCCTGGCAATCGCCCCACTTGGGGAAGTCAGCACCTTCAACACCCTCTTTCACACACTTTGCAATTTGTCCGGAGGATGAACTGGAATGGGGGGAACAATGAGAGAACGCCTAGGTGTTTGGACAGGCATATGCCACTCTAATTTCCAATGAGGAAGAGGAATTGACCAAAGGCTCAGCTTGCCCTCGGAACCAGAATAGGGCTTGAAGCAATCCTGCTGTTTGGTGGCCAGTTCCCAAAGAAACAAGTTGAAAAATGGAGCTCAGGGTCACTGCAATTCACAATCCTGCAGCATGGTAAAAGATACCTAACGTGGAAAAATGCCTTGAGGTAAGTCACGAAAAAGGACTTGAAAGCAAGGCAGAATAGCAGGAACGGGATTTCAAGAGGTAGACTGGACTCGCAGTTAAAGCACATGAAAAGCGGCTGAACTACGCCAATGATCCATTTGGCCAAAAAGGGTGTATGCGTTTTTTCTGAATATATTCAGGAAAAATGCACACGCCCTTTTCCACCAACCAAACAGGAGGGCAATGAAAATCAACACTTCGTATCAGTCAGATTGGCCATCATCACAAAGTGTAAAAACCAGAAAAGCAGGACAGGGCGTGGAGAAAAGGGAGCCCTGTTTCGCTGATGCTAGGAACATAAATTTCCAACGGCAACTCTGGAGAAATGTATTGTGTTTCCTAAAAAATCTAAAAAACAGAGCTACAGAGCATATGGCACTTCCACTCATGGGCGTATGTCTTGGGAAAAACAAAATTCGACAGGACACAGCGAACCCAACTTTTAGTGCATCTCTGTTTACAAGAGCCTCGACTTCAATACAACCTAATTGTACTTGGAAGGAAAAACGGATAAAGAAGATGTGGTACTTATGTACAGTGGAATGTTAAACAGCCATAAAATCAATGAAATAAGGCCAGCTGCAGCAACTCGGGTGGACGTAGGGACGATCATTCTAAGTGACATAAGTCAGACAGAAAAAGAGACTTATCATAATATATCACTTAGAGGTAGAATCTAAAAATGGCTACACATGAACTAATTAAAGAAGAGAAATGGAGTCACACATTTAGGGCTTCCCTGGTGGCGCAGTGGTTAAGAATTCACCAGTCAACCAGGGGAAACAGGTTCGAGCCCTGGTCCGAAAAGGTCCCACATGCCACAGAGCCACTACGCCCGTGCACCACAAATACTGAGCCAGCATTCTCGAGCTCGCAAGCCACAACTACTGAGCCCACGTGCCACAACTACTGAAGCCCGCACACCAGCGCGTGTGTGTGGCAACAAGAGAAGCCACCCAATGAGTAGCCTGTGCACCGCAACCAAACCCAAGGCAGCCAATTAATTAATTTAAAAAAACCAAGTTGCCCTCTGACTTAGTGTATGGTGAGGGCCAAATTTCTGGTTCATAATGTGGGTCTTCTGGTTCTGCAATTAAATGATGTAATGGGCATAAGATCTTTTGTGTGCTACATTTATTAGGTCACTAATCCCATATTTGAGGTCTCTGGCCTCATGACCTAATCACCTCCCAAAAGCCCCACCTCCTAATACCATCAACAAGGGAGCTGGTTTTCAAAGTTTGAAAATTAGAGGCACAAAATGTTTATAGCATAACAGGGACCACACAGTTAATTTATTTTTCCTTTCATGTTAAAGGTTTTGCACATATCTATTTATTATATAATCTTGAAACCCTTGTTTTTTTTTAAGATTCTTTTCCCATATAGGCCAGTACAGAGCACTGACTAGAGTTCCCTGTGCTATACAGCAGGTCCATACCAATACTTATTTATTTTATATATAGTAGTGTGTATATGTCAGGCTCAATCTCCCAATTTATCCCTCCCCGACTTATCCCCTGGTCACCATAATTTTATTTTCTATATCCATGACTCTATTTCTGTTTTGTAAATAAGTTCTTTCCTACCGTTTTTTTTTTAGATTCCACATGTAAGCAATATCAAATGATATCTGTCTTTCTGTGTCTGACTTGCTTCACTCAGTATAACAATCTCTAAGTCCATCCATGTTGCTGAGAAACCCTTAACTGTTAAGGATAACTCTCAATTTTTTCCAGTGTCATCAGCAATTCTTTCTGGCAGACATTTGATAACACTTTTTAAACAGGGATATTGAGACCAAGGCTCCTGACCTGCAAACAAACAAAACATCACTCATATAGTGAAAACTTTGCACGTCAAAGGATGAAAGCACTTGGTCTAAATCCCTTTGCACCCACTGCTGACAGAGGGCAGAGGAGTTTGACTCACTAATCTTCCTTACGTGCACTTCTTCCTAATGGGGTATTCCATCTAAAACTTCTAAGAAGCGGGAATGCATCATGGAACACACCAATCTCTACTACAGATTCTGAAGCAGCAAAAAAACAAAAACAAAAACATGATGAATCCTTCCAAATGGTTCTGTCCACATTGTTACAATAGTTTCCCTGGCACAGTGAACCCTTTTCAAACCCTATCACTTGAACCTACTTTCATTTTTTTCAGCAAAAATAATGTTAATCTGAAGTTACACGCTCCAGTAATATCCCTTGTGCAAGGATGTAGGGATTCGAGGAGCTATGGGAGGCTATCATGAGAGCTTGCATAGAGTAATTAGGACATTTCATTTAATGTTGGCTCTTCTCCCTAAGATGCCTGCTGTCCTCTTCTTTTTGTAGCTACTAGCACTGAGAAACTGACCAAGATAAGGCCCTTCTCTTTTACTGCCCATGAATGCAGCTGTGATTAACCCCACAGACCTTGGTGCTTCCAGAATCCCCTGAACCTACTGACCCTCCATGCATGGCATGACATAGATAAGGATGGTGACCTGTATATTTGCATAGAGCATGCTATAAAATTTTCGAGTCTTCCCTTCCTCATAATTCCAAAGAATAGATTTCTTTGGATTTCTGCTTAATGCTACTGGAGTTGGTACATAAGTTGAGGGAGGTATCAGGGCATACCAAAAGAGAGGGTATCTGCACAGAAAATACAAGCAGGTATATTTCTGTGTAGTTTCAAGCAGCTTATTTGCTATATCAACCATGGTGACATGCTGAGCCTTCCTCTTTCTACTAGTAGTACAGCAAACATAAAGGATATTTAGGCTGCTTGTTTTATCCCCACCTCTCTCAATTGACCTGCATTCACATATAGGACAATGAAGGGCCCTTTCTACCATCTTAACCAATACTTGAGAACTAGAAAATGTCCAGATTTTTCCAGGGATTATTTTCGTATTCCCCAATCAGGCCTATGAAGGAATCTTACCTATTGTGTTTAATGAAGTCATATCTCTGACGGCATCCCATTATCAACAAAACTGGAAAGAGATCTGAAGGGTCTTAGATTTTACCATATTCGAAATTCCAATATTTTAGCCTGACAGGTTTTTGGATTTTAGAAAAAAATATTTTAAATGAGACAAAAAATCATTTTTATGACACAAAAAGACAGCAATAGTTTCATATTTTTATCTGTTCCACTTGCACACAAATGTCTCATGGGGTTACGTAAAGCAGTCCTGTTGGGTGCTGTGCATGGTGCAAGTATGGATTAAAGCTTAGGAATCTTAAGCTACAGTCACCTGAAACTTTTAAAGTAGGATGCAAGCAATCCTGTCCAACATTTGAGCAGAGCAAGACACTGTCTTTATTTTATTTGTCAGGTAATTAATCTGTCTTTTGCCCCAAGGAGAGAAACAACTGGCATCTTCCATCAATGTGTTGTACAAAAATCTTTGAACACAGAGTGCAAGCAGAGGCTGATACAAGATGTGAAAAATAAAATGAGAGACCCTTGTGGCACTTTCTCCTAACTTATTGCAATCTCCCAGTTAAAATGTGGGAATAATCAACCTTCTGAGGAAAAAGGCCCAAGGAAGGTTTTTGCTTTTGTGGAATAATGGGATTGCTAAAGATTTCAGGAGGTAAGAAGAATTGGTGGGAATGACCATGAGACATGAGAGAAAAGTCAGATCAATGGATGAAGTGATGTTTACCTCTGTGAATCAATGAGAGGTAGGAGCAAATGAAAGTTGAATACAACATTTTCTGAATAAATGTAAGCTTCCAGCTGTCCTAGAAAAAATTAATTTTTACTATGATACAACATATTTACTTTAGAAAGTTAACTTAAATTTAAAGCTTAATAATTACATTTATTGAAGAAACCAAAACATCTTTCTGGTTTAGAATAAATAATGTGCTATGCTACAGATAAAAAGACTACATAAATAAATAGAAATATGACTAAATAATAAACAGGAAAATAACAAATTAGATGTTATTAACATTAAAAACTGACAATCATCTAAAGAAAGAGAAGGAGTGACAGAGAGAAGAACTCATATCAAGCGTATATAAAAAAACTCCTAAATAAGAAGTCTTAAGATGTTTAAAAAAAAAGTCTTCAATAAGAAGATAATGTAAGAGCAAAAATGGGGAAAATATACCAAAAGATATTTCAAAAAAGAGAGAATAGAATGTTAAGTAAACATATCAAAAGATGCTTGGCTTCTTAGCAGTCAATTAAATGAAACAAAAGCAATCCTTGGAATTATCACTCACGAACCAGAAAGTTCAAATGAAAACGACAGGTATTATCAAGTTTGACAAGAATGTGTCTAATTCTTGATTCTCATTCACTGCTGCTGAGCATGAAAATTCATACAAATGTTTTGAAAATATTTAGAAGTATCTAAAAAGATAAACACATGAGGGCTTCCCTGGTGGTGCACGGGTTGAGAGTCCGCCTGCCGATGCAGGGGACACGGGTTCGTGCCCCGGTCTGGGAAGATCCCACATGCCGCGGAGCGGCTAGGCCCGTGAGCCATGGCCTCTGAGCCTGCGCGTCCGGAGCCTGTGCTCCACAATGGGAGAGGTCACAACAGTGAGAGGCCCACATACCGCAAAAAAAAAAAAAAAAAAGATAAACACATGAAAGCTATGAGTCGAAAATTTTACTACTACATGTATACTGAACAATAATTTATACACATACCACCAAAGCTCAAGTTCTAGAATTTATATACCAGTGCTATTCTCAACAGACACAAACTAAAAATCACTCATATTTTAATACACATTGGAATAAATTACTTAGTAGTTAAATGTTTACACTATGGAATCCTATGCAACAGTGTCCATACATGATCACAACAGGCAACCATATAGGGAGGTTCACAAACAACATAAGGAATAAAAAGCCCTGTCCAAAAGTGCTTATACTGTGTCATAACATTTATATAAAATGCAAAATACAGGTAAAGTGATATTTTTGTTACATACCAGAACAATTGTAAACCTTAAGGGAAGCCACTAGAATGGGACCAGGGGGCCTCTGAGTGTCTGGAAATTTTCTGTGTCTTTATCTAGAAGCTAGGTATAGAGTGTACTCAGATTCTGAATTTTCTGAAATTTGTCATTTTCTTACAAACCGTGCATGTTTTTAGTTGTTTTTTATACATAACGAAAAGTAAAAAATATAGACTAGGGAAGGTAATTATATTAGCACTTTAATATCCATGCTTTTCAAGGTGGAAGTGAAAGATATTAAACACTTGACATTGTGATTACTTCTTAAAAGTAAGCTGAAAATTTGAGATTAATAAATAAGACCTATTTCTTCATATATAATACTCAAAGAGGAGGGGTAGAAAGGAGTATTATTTTCTTAATTTAATACAGAATAGTTAAGACAGAAAATAAAGAAAACAGACTAGGTTTAAAAAGGAGCACACTGGACTTCCTTGGTGGCACAGTGGATAAGAATTTGCCTGCCAATGCAGGGGACAGGGGTTCAAACCCTGGTCTGGGAAGATCCCACATGCTGCAGAGCAACTAAGCCCGTGTGCCACAACTACTGACCCCGTGCTCTAGAGCCCGCAAGCCACAACTATTGAGCCTGCATGACACAACTACTGAAGCCCATGCACCTAGAGCCCATACTCCACAAGAAGAGAAAGTACCGCAAGGAGAAGCCCGTGTACTGCAATGATGAATAGCCCCCGCTCGACACAACTAGAGAAAGCTCTGTGCAGCAACGAAGACCCAACGCAATGAAAAATAAATAAAATTAAATCTTTTGACTTATGAGATGACTTACTAACGTGGCTGCAGTTGGAGACCTCAGTTTCTTGCCACATGGATTTCTCCTTAGGGCTGCCTGAGTGTCCTCATGACATGGCAGCTGGCTTACACCAGGATGAGCGATCTAGCAGAAAACAAATCAGAAGCTGCAATGTCTTTTATGACCCACCTTTGGAAGCTGCACTTTGTCATTTCTGCAACGTCTTAATAGTTAAACACTCAACACTTTGCAAGTGTGAGGGGCCACGCAGGTGCATGAAGATTGGGAGATACTTAGGGGATGATTAGGGCCATCTTGGAGGCTGGCTACCAAAGTGGCTGACTAGCCAAAGACTGAATTTTGTTTTCTTCACATCTGGAGAGAAAATGGTCAGTGAATCCCATTGGTGGTCTTGAGGTGTACGAAAGTTACCTCTTGCTCTCACCTCCAGCCGTGTGGCTGAAGGGTCTTGGTGCTCCAGCTGGGTGTCAGGCCTGTGCCTCTGAGGTGGGAGAGCCAAGTTCAGGACATTGGTGTACCAGAGACCTCCGGTGCCATGAAATATCAAAAGGCAAAAGCTCTCCCAGCGATCTCCATCTCAATGCTAAAACCCAGCTCCCCTCAAAGACCAACAAGCACCTGTGGTGGACACCCTATGGCAAACAACTAGCAAGTCAGGAACACAGCCCCACTCATTATCAGAGAGGCTGCCTAAAATCATAATAAGGTCACAGGCACCCCAAAACACACAACCGGATGTGGACCTGCCCACCAGAAAGACAAGATCCAGCCCAACCCACCAGAACACAGGCACCAGTACCCTCCACCAGGAAGCTTACACAACCCACTGAACCAAACTTTGCCACTGGAGGCAGACACCAAAAACAACGGGACACTACGAAACAGCAGCCGGCAAAAAGGAGGCCCCAAACACAGTAAGTTAAGCAAAATGGGAAGACAGAGAAACACACAGCAGATGAAGGAGCAAGGTAAAAACCCACCATACCAAACAAGTGAAGAGGAAATAGGCAGTCTACCTGAAAAAGAATTCAGAGTAATGATAGTAAAAATGATCCCAAATCTTGGAACTAGCATGGAGAAGATACAAGAAACGTTTAACAAGGACCCAGAAGAACGAAAAAGCAAACAATGATGAACAACACAATAAATGGAATTAAAAATTTTCCAGAAGGAAACAATACCAGAATAACTGAGGCAGAAGAATGGATAAATGACCCGGAAGATAAAATAGTGGAAATAACTATCACAGAGCAGAATGAAGCAAAAAGAATGAAAAGAATTGAGGACAATCTGAGACACCCCTGGGACAACATTAAATGCAACAACATTTGAATTATAGGGGTCCCAGAAGAAGAAGAGAAAAAGAAAGGGACTGAGAAAGTATTGGAAGAGATTATAGTTGAAAACTTCCCGAATATGGGAAAGGAAAGAGTTAATCAAGTCCAGGAAACTCAGAGAGTCCCATACAGGATAAATCCAAGGAGAAATATGCCAAGACACATATTAATCAAACTATCAAAAATTAAATACAAAGAAAAAATATTAAAAGCAGCAAGGGAAAAACAACAAATATCATACAAGGGAATCCCCATAAAGCTAACAGCTGATCTTTCAGCAGAAACTCTGCAAGCCAGAAGGGACTGGCAGGACATACTTAAAGTGATGAAAGGGAAAAACCTACAACCAGGATTACTTACCAAGCAAGAATCTTTTTCAGATTTGATGGAGAAATTAAAAACTTTACAGACAAGCAAAAGCTAAGAGATTCAGCACCAACAAACCAGTTATACAACAAATGCTAAAGGAACTTCTCTAGGCAGAAAACACAAGAGAAGGAAAATACCTACAATAACAAACGCAAAACAATTAAGAAAATGACAATAGGAACATACATATCGATAATTACCTTAAATGTAAATGGATTAAATGCTCTTGACAAAAAGCTTTTGACAAAATTAAACACCCATTTATGATAAAAACCCTCCAGAAAGTAGGCATAGAGGGAACTTTCCTCAACACCATACAGGCCATATATGACAAACCCACAGCCAACATCATTCTCAATGGTGAAAGCATGAAACCATTTCCACCAAGATCAGGAACAAGACAAGGTTGCCCACTCTCACCACTAAAATTCAACACAGTTTTGGAAGTTTTAGCCACAGGAATCAGAGAAGAAAAAGAAATAAAAGGAATCCAAATCGGAAAAGAAGACGTTAAGCTCTCGCTGTTTGCAGATGACATGATACTATACATAGAGAATCGAAAAGAGGCTACCAGAAAACTACTGGAGCCAATCAATGAATTTGGTAAAATAGCAGGATACAACATTACTGCACAGATATCTCTTTCATTCCTATACACTAAAGAAGAAAACTTTTAAACAGAAATTACAGAAACACTCCCACTTACCACTGCAACAAAAAGAATAAAATACCTAGGAAAAAACCTACCTAAGGAGACAAAAGACTTGTACTCAGAAAACTGTAAGACACTGATGGAATAAAATCATAGATGACACAAAAAGCTGAAGAGATATACCATGTTCTTGGATTGGAAAAATCAACATTGTGAAAATGACTATACTACCCAAAGCAATCTACAGGTTCAATGCAATCCCTATCAAACAACCAATGGCATTTTTCAGAGAAACAGAACAAAAAAATTCACAATTTGTATGAAACACAGAAGACCACGAATAGACAAAGCAATCTTGAGAAGAAAAACAGAGCTGGAGGAATCAGGCTCCCTGACTTCAGACTATACTTCAAAGCTGCAGTACTCAAGACAGTATGGTACTGGCACAAAAACAGAAATATAGATCAATGGAACATGAGGGAAAGCCCAGGGATAAACCCACGCACATATGGTCACCTTATTTTTGATAAGGGAGGCAAGAATATACAATGGAGAAAAGAGAGCCTCTTCAATAAGTGGTTCTGGGATAACTGAGCAGCTACAAAGAGAATGAAATTAGAAGACACCCTAACACCATACACAAATATGAACTCAAAATGGACTAAAACCTAAATGTAAGGCCAGACACTATAAAAGTCTTAGAGAAAAACATACGCAGAACACTCTATGACATCAATCAGAGCAAGATCATTTTTGACCCACCTCCTAGAGAAATGGAAATAAAAATAAAAATTTAAAAATGGGACCCAGTGAAACTTAAATGCTTTTGCACAGCAAAAGGAAAACAAAAACAAGACAAAAAGACAACACTCAGAACAGGAGAAACTATTTGCCAATGAAGCAACTGACAGAGGATTAATCTCCAAAATTTACAAGCAGCTCATGCAGCTCAATATAAAAAAAAAAAAACAACTCAATCCATAAATGGGCAGAACTAAATACATGTTTCTCCAAAGAAGATACACAGATTGCCAACAAATGCATGAAAGAATGCTCAACATCACTAATCATTAGAGAAATGCAAATCAAAACTACAATGAGGTATAATCTCACAAAGATAAGAACGGCCATCATAAAAAAAATCTACAAACTATAAATGCTGCAGAGGTGTGGAGAAAAGGGAACACTCTTGCACTGTTGGTGGGAATGTTAATTGATACAGCCACTATGGAGAACAGTATGGAGGTTCCCTAAAATCTAAAAATAGAACTACCATATGACCCAGCAATCCCACTACTGGGCATATACATTGAGAAACCATGATTCAAAAAGAGTCATGTTCCACAATGTAAGCCACCTAAGTGTCCATCAACCGATGAATGGATAAAGAAGATGTCACACATCTTCAATATACAATGGAACACTACTTAGCCATAAAATGAAATGAAATTGAGTTATCTGTAGTGAGGTGGATGGACCTAGAGTCTGTCATACAGAATGAAGCAAGTCAGAAAGAGAAAAACAAATACTGTATGCTAACACATATATACGGAATCTAAAAAAACTGAAAAGAAAATGATTGTGAAGAACCTGGGGCAGGACAGGAATAAAGACGCAGACGTAGAGAATGGACTTGAGGACGCGGAGAGGGGGAAGGGTAAGCTGGGATGAAGTGAGAGAGTGGCATGAACTTATATATACTACCAAATGTAAAATAGATAGGTAGTGGGAAACAGCCACATAGCACAGGGAGATCATCTTGGTGCTTTGTTACCACCTAGAGAGGTGGGACAGGGAGGATGGCTGGGAGACGCAAGAGGGAGGAGATATGAGGATATATGTATATGTATAGGTGATTTACTTTGTTATAAAGCAGAAACTAACACACCGTTGTAAAGCAATTACACACTAATAAAGACATTAAAAATAGATAATTATATAATTTACTTTTTAAAAAGCAAAATTAAATCATTTAAAGAAATAAATAAATGAGAGCACAAATTAACATGGTAACTCTAAACCTAAGTATTTTCAGTACTATCCTAAATGTAAATGGATTAATATCTCCTATTAAAGTGTAATTTTTTTATATTATGTGCAACTAAATTGTTTTTAACAATATACAGGTAAAATAAAAGAATTAAATTAAAAAGGAGAATACATTCCATGGATTTAAAAACAATAAAACAATTAGCATATAGTATGAATATGAGATAAAGTAGTCTTTAAGTTTAGAACAGTTTCTCATTATTATAATTAGTATTATTATCCCAATTTCTTAAATAATATTTCAGTATTTTTTTCTATATGAAAAAATATTTTAATACTTTTTTCTTTGCTTTCTCGTGGTCTAATACATGGCAAGTATTTAGGTGCTAACATAATCTAAAAATGTATGTTCTTTTCTTACAGCCAACAAAAACTGAATCAAGAAGAAATAGATAACTTGAACAGACTGATCACTAAAAGTGAAATAGAATCTGTAATTTAAAAAAATTCCCTACCAACAAAAGTCCAGGATCAGATGGTTTCACATGCAAATTCTACCAAATATACAAAGAAGAACTTACACTGATTGTTCTCAAACTCTTCCAAAAGATTGAAGAGTAAGGAATACTTCCAAAGACATTCTATGAAGTCACCATCACCCTGCTATCAAAACCATATGCGGGGGGACTTCCCTGATGGCACAGTGGTTAAGAATCTGCCTGCCAATGCAGGATACACGGGTTCGAGCCCTGGTCCATGAAGATCCCATATGCTGGTTAGCAACTAAGCCTGTGCGCCACAACTACTGAGCCTGCGCTCTTGAGCTCGGGAGCCACAACTACTGAGCCTGAGAGCCACAACTACTGAAGCCCGTGTGCCTAGAGCCCATGCTCGGCAACAAGAGAAGCCACCAAAATGAGAAGCCCACGCACCACAACGAAGAGTAGCCCTCGCTCGCCGCAACTAGAGAAAGCCCACGCACAGCAACGGACACCCAATGCAGCCAAAAATAAATAAATAAATAAATTTATTAACAAACAAACAAAAACAGATGGGGACTTTTCTGGCAGTCCAGCAGTTAAGATTTCACCTTCCAGTGCAGGGGGTGCGGGTGGTTCAATTCCTGGTCAGGGACCTAAGATCCCATACACCTCACAAACAAGAAACCAAAACATAAAACAGAAGCAATATTGTAACAAATTCAGTAAAGACTTAAAAAAAAACACAGAGAAAGACACTACCAAAAAAGAAAATTACAGGCCAATATCTTTGATAAATATAGATGCAAAAATTCTCAACAGAATATTAGAAAACTGAATCTGACAACACATAATAAGATCATACACCATGACGAAATTTGATTCACCCCAGGGTCACAAAGTTGTTTCAACATATGCAAATCAATCAAAGTGATACACCCCATCAACAAAGTAAAAAGAAAAAAAACAAATGATCATCTCAATAGAGGCCAAAAAAAGCACTTGAAAAACTTCAACAGCTATTCATGGTAAAAAACGCTTACCAAAGGGGCTATAGAGGGAACATATCTCAACATAATAAAAGCTACTTATGACAAACCCACAGCCAATATAATACTCAATGTTCATAAGCTGAAAGCCTTCTTGCTAAAATCTGGAACAAGACAAGTATGCCCACTCTCACCTCTTCTCTTCAACACAGTATTGGAAGTCCTAGCCACAACAGTCAGACAAGAAAAAGAAATAAATTCTAACCAAATTGAAAGGTAAAAGGTATAATTGACACTATATGCAGATTACATGATAATACATATAAAGGAAACCCTAAGAATTCCATACAAAAACAACTACAACCGATAAACGAATTCAGCAAAGTAGCAGGATACAAGATTAACATACATAAATTGGCTGCATTTCTTTCTTTTTTGTCTTTAAATATATTTTGGCTGCATTGGGTCTTCATTGCTGTGCACGAGCTTTCTCTAGTTGTGGCCAGTGGGGGCTACTCTTCCTTGCGGTGCACAGGCTTCTCATTGCAGTGGCTTCTCTTGTTGCAGAGCACAGGCTCTAGGCAGGCGGGCTTCAGTAGTTGTGGCACATGGGCTCGGTAGTGATGGCTCACGGGCTCTAGAGTGCAGGCTAAGTAGTTGTGGTGCACAGGTTTAGTTGCTCTACAGCATGTGGGATCTTCCTGGACCAGGGCTCAAACCCATATCCCCTGTATTGGCAGGTAGATTCTCAACCATGGAGCCACCAGGGAAGTCCCTGGTGGCATTTCTTTATACTAACAATGAAATATCAGGAAGCGAATGTAAACAAGCAATCCCTTTTAAAATGGCATCAAAAAAATAAAATACACAGGAGTAAACCTCACCAAGGAGGTGAAAGACTTAAATGCTGAGAACTACAAAACATTAGTAAAGTAAACTGAAGATGATTCAAAGAAATGGAAAGACATCTCACGTTCTTGGACAGCAAGATATAATAGTGTTAAAATGGCCATACTACCCAGGGCAATCTACAGGTTTAATGTGATCCCTATCAAATTACCCATGACATTTTCCCCAGAACAAGAACAAATAATCCTAAAATGTTTATGGAATCATAAAAATCCAGAATAGTCAACACAATCCTGAGGAAAAAGAACAAAGCAGGAGGCATAACCCTCCCTGACTTCAGACAATACTACAAAGTTACAGTAAGCAAAACCACAAGGTATTGGCACAGAAGGAGATATATGGATCAATGGACTAGAATAGAGAGCCCAGAAATAAACCCACACACCTATGGTCAATTAACCTTCGACAAAGGAGGCAAGAATATACAATGGGGAAAAGACAGTCTCTTCAGGAAGTGGCGTTTTGAAAGTTGGACAGCCGTATGCAAATCAGTGAAGTCAGAATAAACATAGCTAATCGGCAGTAAAATACAAATCAAAACTGTGAGATATCACCTCACTCGTGTCAGAATGGCTGTCATCAAAAAGATCACAAATAACAAAGGTCAGTGAGGATGTGGAGAAAAGGAAACTCTTGTACACTGTTGATGTGAATGTGAATTAGTGCAGCTACTGTGGAAAGCAGAATGGAGGTTCCACAAAAAAAACTAAAAATAGAACTACCATAATATCCAGCAATTTCACTCGGGTATATATCAGAAGAAAACAAAAACACTATTTCAAAAAAATAACTGCACCCCAAAGTTCAAAACAGTGTTATTTGCCATAGACAAGATATAGAGTCAAACTAAGTGCTCGTCAATAGGTTACTGGATTTAAAAAAAGATTTTTTATGGTGACTTCAAAAAAATGAAATTTTGCCATTTGCAAGAACGTGGATGGACTTGGAGGGTTTCATGCTTAGTAGTGTAAGTCTCAGAGAAAACAAGCCTGGTATGATATCATTTACACGTGGCATCTAAACGACCGAATACAACAACAACAACACAACAGACTCACAGATTAAAGAACAGACTAGTGGTTACCAGCAGGGAGAGAGAGGGTGGAGGAGCAAAATAGTGGTAGGAGATTCTGAGGAAGAATCCACTATGTACAAAATCAATAATCTAAAGTGACGTACTGTATAGCATGGGGAATAGAGCCACTCTTTTATAATAAGTATAAATGGAGAAGAACCTAAACATTTATGAATCACTATGTTGTACCTCTGAAACTGATATAATAATGTAAATTAACTATAATTCAATAAAATATAAAGTAAGAAACAATAAAGGGGAGACACAGATTATTAGATAGAAATCAATTAAATAAACACAAGTTTTGGAAATCAAGAAAATAAAAAACAACATGTAAGAAATAACATTGGCATTTAAAGTGTACAATCTATTCATTTAACAGAAATCATTTAAGTGGTAAAATATGTTACCCATTCTCACAATTTTGTATATCTAGGGTAAATTATTATCTACAAAAATATGTTACAAATATTCACTCAAAAAGAAAGAGAAAATTTGGATTAACCAATTTTAGTGTAGAAATTTAACATCAAAGACTCTATCTAAAATTGATTTGAATTAGTTCTGTCAACGTTGAATAAGTTCCGTTAGCCACTTCTAGTCTCTTTGTGATGTAAAATCTTTTAAAGCATAAAAATCAGCCTTTCTACATTATTCCATTAGACATACATAGAAGTTAAAAGAAATGAGAAGACAGAAGAATCAACTAAGAAGGTGAATTTACTGAGAAACAGTCATTCTTTCTCCCTCTTCCTTTTCTTTTCCTCCTTTTCCAGGTCTCTTTCGGTTTCAATCAAGAGAAGTCTTGAGAGTTCTGAGAATATTTCTTTAAGGGCTTCAAATCACCATACCTATGTCCTCTGCCACAACTACACACACGGGAACAAAAATAAACCTCTGCTATCTACTCATGTAGGAGGGATTCATGCAAAATAAACTCCTACATGGAGACCAACAGGTGAGTTTTCTACCTGTTCTTTATAATGTCCTTCCATTACAGTAAATCCCACACATTATGAGGCAGAAGGGGTTATGTGAGCTTTTCCTTGAAGTCAAAAAACTTGCAGTCATTTCAAGTACCAGGTGATCATAGGGTACAGCCAGGGAAGATGCCATCCCCCTTGGGGGGGAGGTCGGTGAATGGGCTCCCGCAACCATGCACCTCCTGATGTACAGATTCTGGAGGAACAAAGGGCGGTCCCATCGCAGACAGCCTTTCAGGCTGTCCGGCCACTGGGCAACCCGACCAGCCGGGAAGTGCCCCACCAGCTGTTGAAAGCAAAACTCTGTCACCCCTGTGAAGCCAGGCAATTTGGGCCACAGAGTCAGATTAGACCGGTAATCAACCCCTCCTCTCTGCTCACCTCCTTGGGGTTACAGCAACCCCATCTCCAAACCCAAATCTGACCCCTGCAGTGCCAAACTGGGAGCGGCAGGTGGGCTCTGCCGGTGCTTCAGCGCCCTCTGGAGGTTGTCTGCTCTAATGGCAACACTCAGCCCTTCCTCCTCCTTCCCTAGTCCCGGGGGCTGCCTTGCCCTCTGCAGCTGCTGGCCTGATTTCATTCTTCTTTTTTCTCCAATTACAATGAAGTGTCCTACAGAGGTTTGGAATCTCTTGAAGAAGGAGGATCTTTTAGTCAATACACCTTAACCGTGAGAAGCTGGTTTCAAGTGGGTGCAGTTTTTAGCACCCACTCCTCATGTCATATGACTGGATTTAATCAATCAGATGCCACTGGTTTTTAAATCACATGACCCAGCTTTAAATCAATCAGCTGCTTACCTCTAACTCATGTGACCTGGCTTTGAATAGACATGCAGAGGTATAAAAATGATGTTCTGAACAATAAATGGAAAAACAACATCTTATAAACTTTTTTTCTTTTCTAATGGACGATTCATTGCATACAGAGTAAAGGATTCTCTTCTGGATTTCTTGAACTGTAAACACATACAATGTCTCCGTTGGCGTGGTTGACTTAGTTACTTTGTTTTTTTCGTTACTGTTAACATCTTTATTGGAGTAAAATTGCTTTACCGTGTTGTGTTAGGTCCTGCTGTATAACAAAGTGAATCAGCTATTCATATACATATATCCCCATATCCCTGCCCTCTTGCGTCTCCCTCCCACCCTCCCTATCCCAACCCTCTAGGTGCTCACGAAGCGCTGAGCTGATCTCCCTGTGCTATGTGGCTGCTTCCCTCTAGCTATCTATTTCACCTTTGGTAGTGTATACATGTCCATGCCACTCTCTCACTTCGTCCCAGCTTACCCCTCCCCCTCCCCGGGTCCTCAAGTCCAGTCTCTATGTCTGCGTCTTTATCCCTCAGCAGGGACTCCTGCGAGAGGTGGATACTTCCTTTTATGCTCAGGGGATATCCCCTAGTTTGAATATGATTTGAGTTTGATCCTGTGAAACCATCAGAACTTCCCACCAGAGATAAATGAGGAGATTCTGGCCTTTATTAGTATGCGCAATGAACACGGGTGTCCTGGTTGTACTTGCCAACCCTCCTATTTTACCCATCTATTTTTATCCACCTTCCACCCCGTGAGTACTTTTGACCAACCCTGAGCTCAGACCCCTGACTTATTAGAGTGACTTTTTCACACTTTCTTTAAAAATGGACAGGTAATAGAAAGAATTTAACCTAGAAGCAGCAGCTCACTAAGGGAAATAAAATCACCAGAAGTTATATAATCACAGCCACAGCCATCCAGGGCTCTTGTCTTATCTGCTGGGTCATAAGAATGTGACCTTCCTAAATTTGAAGGGCATCCAATCAAATAAGTAAAGGTGTTGCTCACCTCTGGCTCTTGGAGGGATTGCTAGGCAGTCTACCCAGGGTATACTAACTGCAAAACACTCTCATGGTTTTGAAACACCTATGTCCCAGGAAAGCTTTTTGGGGTGCATGGGGAAGTTTTATTTAATTTTTTGACATGAAGCAAAAAATAAATCACCAAGCTCTTTGTACACAGGACATCTTAAGAGGGCAGTAGAAGGAAGGAATGGGCAGAAAAGACGATCTCCTCTGAAGTGAAGGTAGTTTTTCCAAAAGAGTAGGATTTAGTCTCAGTTTAAGGAGAACACTTTTAAATAGCTGGGACAACTCCAAACTGCAGTTGAAGGAACGAGTGCTTCAAAACAACAGTGCTTTAAAAGTCCTGGCAAGGCAGCAAGAGGATGAAGAGTTGGTTTTGCATAGTTTTGAACACAGGAGTAAAGAAGCAGAGGCATCTCTGACTAAAAGGCCCTGAGATCCTGTAGCATCAGTGGGTCAGTTGCAGGGGGCAGGGGGTGTGGGGGGCGATATTTCTCTCTCAACGTCTCCCAGGGCAGCCACCCCTCCCTACCCCACCCCCCTACTCCCTTCACCCTTCCTCCCGCCACTGTTGGGTCCCCAGGGACAGCACTTCTTAAGCTGGAGTGCTCAGGCACCATCTCTGCAATTTGGATTCTTCCTGGAGCCTGGCAAGTTCTGGGACAGAAAGGCAGGTCTGCAAGGCCGCTGGGGTGCAGTCGGACCTGGAGGGGAACTGGAGCCCTGAAGCCCACCCACGTCCTTGAAGCCGAGGGAGGAACGCATCCTCCTAACAGTACTTCTCAGGGGTCAGCGTGCTCCCCACCCGATGGTGATCCATACTCACTTGAGCCAGCAAGGATTGCCTCTAACTGGTCCCCTTGATTCCGCCTTAAGGGTCCTCACACATGTGTGATAGCGAAGGCCCCGGCTCTCTTTAGTCAGCTGAGGCCAGTGCTGCCAGGGTCCCTCCAGTCCCATCCCCCAGCCCCTCCCTCTCGGACAGTATCTAATAGAAGAAAGAGCACAGAGGAATTGGCTGAATCAAGGGACCTGGGAGCCTGGGTATGAGTTTGAAGACCGAGAACCTAAGGCGCAATTACAAATTATTGGAAACTCTTGTGGGGTGTGTGGGGGGAGGTTAGGAGGCTGAGAGGCTGAGTCGACCTGGTGAGTGCAGCCCCAGGACATCACAGAGCCCCGCCCACCCTTCCCTGCCATCAGAGAAGGGGTGCTGCAACTCCAGCCGGGACTCTGCACTTCCCCGTCCCTGATTCTCCTCAAGACGAGCAGGTTGCCCCCCTCTGAGGGCAGGGGTAAGACAACGGACCAAGTCTCCGTCGACTAAGGTGCTGCTGGAAGCTCTTCCTGAACAGCAGTACTGGCTTGGAGTGAACCCGTGTACTGCCAAATTCGGTCTCGTCCTGCAGCTGAGGGATGCAGGCTTTAAGTCAGCTGCCCTGGCTTTAAATCAATCAGCCCCACTTTAAGTCAGGTGACCCGACTTAAATCACTGTCTGCCCCTCAAGCCTGCAACTTGAAAAGCTGGGAACTTCACGTTGATCCCAGCAGCTCACATAGCTGAACGCACACTGTAGTCACCCCCAAGCCTGGCTTAGAGGCAGGATATAAGGTAAGGGGATGGGCGTGCACTCATGGTGATGAGGGTGTACTTCATGTACCAGAACGGTCTAGGCACTCTGGGGTACAGCAAGCAGTGCACGATACAGCAGCTCCCTGGCAAAGCTGGTGAGGCACAGGGAGAGCAGGCACACCCAGGCATGAAGAGGTTCCAGGGCGGGAACTGGGGCACAGCCAGCTGGTAGGGTGTGAAAGCGGAGGATCTGAGCCTTCTTGAGAACGGCAGACACCGAGGATGGATGAGAAAAAAGACCAGATGAAACATGGATTTGAAAAACACACCCTGCTCTTGAAATTGGGGTGGGGGACACCCCAGATTTGAATCCTCTTACTCCCCAGTTGCTACTGCTTTGGCAGTTGCCCAGTTACTTAAAATATGTGACTGATAATATCTAACCCATATAATACTGCATTTGTAGTAGTTTTGCGTCTTTACGTTTCTATAGTGGAATAAACTTTTCTACAAGAAAAAAGTATATTTTCTGAAATAAATTAAAACCTCTTTTGAAAAAGTAATATATAGGACTTCCCTGGTGGCACAGTAGTTAAGAATATGCCTGCCAATGCAGGGGACATGGGCTCGAGCCCTGGTCAGGGAATATCCCACATGCCGCGGATCAGCTAAGCCCATGCGCCACAACTACTGAGCCTGCAGCCCACAACTACTGAAGCCCGCGTGCCTAGAGCCAGTGCTCCACAGCAAGCGCAGCAAGAGAAGCCACTGCAGTGAGAAGCCCGCGCACCAAAACAAAGAGTAACCCCGGCTCGCTGCAACTTGAGAAAGCCCACGCGCAGCAACGAAGACAAAACGCAGCCAAAAATAAATTAATTTTTTTAAAAAGTACTATATCCTTCTGTACATGTTCTCTGGGAAGAACAGAAAGAAGGAGTGGGAGAGTGAAAAAGACCAATACTTAGTGCACATTCCTAATGCAGATGCTCTGCTGGCTCAGATAGTTTTATCCCCACTTTTACAAAGGAGGAAATAAGCTCAGAGAGGTTTAGTAATTTTACCAAAGCCAAACAGCTATTGTGTGGCAGAACCAGGACCTGAACCAAGTCTATTACCTTCAAAGCCTAAGCCATCATAACAACAAAACTCAATTAATATTTACATTTATCGAATTACATTGCAACCTGGGGAGTTCTTGGCACAATCTTGAATAAGAGTGAGAAAGAAATAGCATTGTACATACAGACAACCAAAATTTTTGGAGCAGCTGCTAGATGCCTGGCCCTGTTTGGCATTCAGCAGTGATCAAGACAGGAAGAGCCCAGCTTTCATGAAGCATGTAGTGGGGAGGAGAGATGGGTGCAACTTGGGTGAGGGATTTCACCTTGCTGGGCCTCTGTTTTCTCATCTGGAAAATAGGATGGGGTGTTTCTCATTTTGTGGGATTGTCCAGCCCTCACATTCTCTGATTCCATAAGAAGCATTTGTTTTCCTGTTTCTTTAAAATTCAATCAGGCCATGAGCTGTGGTGAATGTCTTAGCTGCTCCCCAAATCACTCTATTTCCACCCATTTCCTGGGATCAGGTCCTTCCACCAACATGACTCACAATCAATCAAGTCACAGAAGCTAAGGGGCACCCAGCACAAGAATTCCAGCCTGGCTCCCCAGGAGCTCTGCGGTCTACCTGGCCAGGTAAACTTAACTCACCTGGCACAAGGTGGCCATCCCTAGTTTCGCATCAACATGATCTCAGGCACAAACCTCCTCGTTTTTCCACTTTGTCTTTAAGTTACTTGTTGAAATAACTGCACAAGTATGAGAAAGATATAAAATCATGCATCCTGTGCCCCCAGTGCCTACTAGTAAATGATTTTCTGCCACCTTAATGATAAAGAGAGAACAGTTCAGCATTCTCCTGCCCGTATTATTTTTCATTTTTGTTGATATTTGTACTGAATACATCTTTCAATATTCTAACAACGGAACATTTATTGTTCCACACACAGCCTTTAGTGGTAAGGGTTTTGTTGTTATATTTCTATTATGTTTCCTTTAAAAATCATTATCCTTTTTAAGTGGATTAAGTCAATTTATGGGCATTTATCATATGATATTGATGAAATTAATATATAGAGGGCAGTGGTACAGGTTGATTGGACTTGAGAGCCTCTCAGCACAGTTAAATATAAATATTATATATATATATATATATATATATAAGCTAAATTACATGCCGAGTGAGATTCTCCTACTCTTTTCACTCTGTGCCCCCAAGCCTGTGAGAAATGGAATATTTCTTGCCATCTCAGTAAACAAAGGACGTCCCAGTCATCAGCACTTGCAGCCCCCCAGTGTGAGCCGCGGGCCCTACGGAACTCCGGATATGCAAATACAGAATGCAGGCCCCAGAGAGCTGAGGTGCAAATGAAAGGCAGGATTTCAGTGAGCCCAGACTCTGGCATCTTCGCATACAAAGAAAAGCGCTACATTCCTCACGTTGGGAGAGCTGGTTTTCCTTAGTTAACAATCACCTTTTAATGTTCCCCAATACCTGCCTCAGTCCCCTGCCCTTTCCCTTCCCCCCGGTACTTTAGCTCAGGGAGGAAGGAGCGCAGAGGGACTTGGCTGACTACGGGGCCTGCGAGCCTCGGGAGGAGATTTCAGCCGCTTTCCCCGCAGTCAGGTGGAGGGGCGCTGACGCTGCCGACTGACCGTGCGCCTCCCTTGAACCGTTTCCCCTCAGGACGCTCAGGCCGACCCCCTCCCCACGCCCCCCAGGCCCCGCAAGCCAGGCCGAGGGCAGGGGCGAGAGGAGGGACCGAAGTTCCCCGGGACCAGGCGCTGAGGGCCGCTCTTTCTACACAGCAGCGGCGGGTGGCAGCGAACCCCTGCCCCTCAGAAGCTGGTCTTGCGCTGCCGCCCGGGCACCGGACCAGGCGGAGGGGTCGGCGCCCACTTACCGGCCCGCCGTCCCCACGACTGTCGCGGCTTCGGCCGCCGGGGCCCCTCCAGAGCCGGCAGCCTCAGTGAGGCCGCCCTCCCCTCGGCTTCCGGGTCAGTTCCGTGACGGCGGAAGGAAGAGACCCCGAGCCGGGAGTTCAAGCTCGGAGTTCAAGCTCTGCGGAAACGCGGGCTCCGTTCTAGGCGCAGTGGGTGGGACCGCTCTGCCCCGAGGCCTGCCGGGAGGGAGGGAGGGGGGCGCCGGGGGAAGAAGCAGCCAGGAGCGCAGGGCCCCAACGGGGGTCCTGGAGGGGCGGCCCGGCCTGGGGGCTCCGCCCACTGTGACCGCAGCCCAGGCCTTTTTCCTGGAATCCTACACAAAACAGTTAGAAAGATACACGGTCTACAGTAAATATTCACAAATGATTGTTGCTGCTGTGCTTAGTATCCTATTAAAGGTGTAAAATCCATAAAACACTTTAAGTTCAAAGTTAACTATGAATTTTTACCTGACCTTATTATGTCTCTGTTATTCCCAATTGCGGTTAATGAATCAGAGACTGTGGCATCACTAGTTAAAAATGAGCTTCTTAAAAAATAGAACTCAGGCCCACCGGACCTACTGAATCAGAATCTGCACTTTTACAATCTTCCCAGTGTACTTGTGTACACATGAATAGTTGAAAGGTACATTCCCACCTCGACATACCTTTTCTGTCTGAGAAATACACACATTTTATCCAGTTTGATATAAATAAAGCACTCAAAAATGCATATGCCTGTGTTGAAACCATCATTTTATCATTTCTTTTCCAGATAAGTATAGTCTCTGTACTGGTTTTGTGGATCACATGCCATACTCTTTTCTTGTAGTAAGAAATAAGATAGAGAAACTTACTGCGTAAAAAAAATACATACATACATACATATATATATATATATATATATATATATATATAAGTGAATATTTCAAGACACTCTTCTAAATTAAAACCAGTTCTCTTAACTTGCTGATTTCTTCTTGGGTCACATTATGAACTCTTCCCGTGGCCACACGATATGTGTACTTTTAGTTTCAGGGACTGCTGACATTCCAGGATGTGCCCATAGATTTCTCTCAAGAGGAGTGAGAATGCCTGGACCAAGATCAGTGGGAATTGTTACAGGGATGTGATATTAGACAAGTATAGGAACCTACTCTCCTTGGGTGAGGATACCTTCCTTCCAGAATTCCTTATCCACCCACAGGGTTTAGAGTCCTTCATTTGTAGAATGTCTCCTGGAATCTTCTGCTTCCTACAATAGGGTTTCTGGTTGCAACGTTTCAGTAAAGATTGGGAGTTTGTGGGTATAATTTATCTTATTCTTTAAAACTGCAGCCTCCCTTTTAATATACTTTGTAACTGCTTGGGATGTGTCTATATGAACTGTGTACTATTTGCTTCTGTTATAGTCCTTACAATATTTTATTGTCTTACTTTCTATAACAATAAAAACTTTGACACATGCTCTCTACTGGCATGTTTTTAACAATCTAAGAATGAGCCTTTGATAGTTCATGGGCCCAACAATCAAATGATCCCTGGGACATTGAGTTCTGTGCTTAAGGACCCCTCAGCGGTCATACTCAAAGGTCAACCATGCAAAGACCAGCACATTCAGGCACAAATGAGGCCCCAGCACAGGTGGGACACCCCTCCTCCACAGAGGCCACATATTTAAACAGAGAAAAACATATATGTTGAAAGTGAGGGAGGGCACTAATTCCACTCCTACACGTATATACACAAGAGAAATGAGTGCCTGTCTCCATAAAATACCCAAACTGGAAACAACCCAAATGTCCTTCCACAGGAGAGTGGATAAACAAATTACAGTTTATTCATAAAATGGGATACTATACAGCAAGAACAAAGTACCGCTATAAACAACAACATTCTGTTGTGCAAAAGTAGCCATATATAAAAGAGCACATATTGTATGATTCCATTTACATGAAACTCCAGTACAGGCAAAACTAACCTATGATGACAGATTACCTATGAGAGGGGGAATGACTGGGAAAAGGCATGATGGAACTTTCTAGAGGGATAGAAATAAAATTGATCTGGATGATGCTTACAGAGGTACGCACTTACATTAAAAAAATTATCAAGCCATACAATTATGACTTCAACATTTTACTCTATGTAAATCGCACCTGAAAATGAATAAATTTTTTAAAGGAGGAGGGATAAAGAAAAATGTATTCTAAAAGAAGTGGATGAGAGAGGTATAGAGAAGAAAGGGAAGAGGGATTTTAAAAGATTCTTCTTCTACATGTACAGTAAATGAATTAAATAATAACTAACTAAATAAAAGAAAAAGAGGAACAAACCCAAAAAGCCACGGGGCCTGGTTAGGTACATTTACGGGTGCCAACAAATTTCAGCCCCAGAGCTGCAAAGCCCAGGCATCTTCTTAACGATGGGGTGGCCGGACTGCCTGGTATTTTTCCTTTGAGAAATTGAGACAATACAGAGTTGCGGGTGGATACTGAATCCCCCAACTTTAGGGGATCAGGTTCATCTGGGACACTGATTAAGGATCCGATAAATGAATCAAGAAAATGCTTAAGGTAAGCTCTCTGACAGTGGTAACACTGGCATAAAGGTACACAAATAAACAACGGGATGCCACAAGATTACCCAATTCAGTCTGGGGACAAATGATTCTTAAGCCAAATAAGGCATGTGTAAACCCACTTCCAAAACGGTGAACTTATGCCAATACGATTATTATTACCTAAAGATGTATTTTCAGCTTCTAGAACTCTCTATGGCAGTGTTCTTTATTGTTAAACTCTACGGCCTCCACCTACTGGATTTTCAATAACAGGCCTAAAACATTCCCAGTGGGTGAAGACTTGAAGATAGACTCAGCCATCCGAAAGAAGAGAAGTTTCTTTTTCTGCCAAGTCTAACAGCCACAAGTGGTACAGCCCCAGCCGGTCCTGCCACATCCTTTCTGGCCCAGGTGGAACAAGCACCTCCCAAGCATGAGACTTCCCCGCCCTGGAGGTGCTCTAGCCGAGGTGAGACAAGTGTTAGGCAAGGGCAGGGGCTTCCAGGCCAGGGGAGAGGGTCCCTTCCTTCACCACAGGGACAGCGGCACACTCGGAAGGTGGCCGGCCACATGCTAAGTGATTTCCACGCACTGTCTCCTCTAATCCTCAGACTAGCCTGATGAGGTAGTCGGGCTCGGGAGGGGGGAGAAACCCAGATGGCACACTCGAGTTAGGTAATCTGAGGTGGGATTAATAAAGAGACTTTTACAAAGTAGGTGAGGTAGAGAGACGCTCCGGGGAGGCAGCTGAGGGCTAGAGACAAGGGAGCCCCAGGCCTGCCGGGATGAGGGGAAAGGAACATAGAGAAGAAAGGGACTTGATGGGAGCAGCCACCATCTGGCAGAGGGACACAGGCAGACCCAGGCAAGCCTAGAGCGGGGAGCCGGCGGGATAACCCCTGACCTTGCTGGCCTCCCTCCCGCCATCTCCCACCAGCCTCCCCTTGAGACAAAGCGCGTGGGCCACCGTGGGGCAGGATCTGCTGCCGTGGCCCACGCTGGCCAGCCCAAGGCCGAGCGAATGGAGCGGGCTGGATAGAGGTCCTGGCGGTGAAGCACATCACCCCGCCCTGGTCACAGTGACGAGCTCCTGTTCCCCGGCGCTCCCGGGGCTCTTCCCGCACTGCCCTCCCTGCCCTGGCCTCCACAAACGCTTATGGTGCCCCGGCCCTGAGCAAAGGCCAACCTCGAGGTTTCAGCGGCTGTGGATCTGTGGTTTGGAATAAGCCAACAGGACACATTAAAGGCTTCCAAGGCGGGGCCCACCTTCTAAACTGGAGTTGGAGTCCCTTCTCCTTCCCACGGTCCTCCCCTCTCACTCCTTCCTCCTTCATCTTCACTGAAAGCTTTGCCTCTTTTATCCAGAAAAGTCCCCCTTCCAACCCAGAATTTGGCTCAACTTCAAGGATGGTCCTTGCCCCCAAATTGGGGATTTTGTTTGGAAGGGCAAAAGAATTCACCCTCATTTACACATCAGTAGACTCAACCCAAGGGGACCCAGATGTGAGACTTTCCTCCTCTTAAAATGGGAGAGAGAGGGCTGCCAGGTTCAACTGTAGTCCAAGAAAAAATGTCTGTCCTCCCACGACTGTTCACAGAAAGCAAGGTTTATCAGCATGTAACCCACAAAACTCTCCCCAGCTTTCTGCACACCAAGAAGAAAGGACAAGGAAAAAGTTAGCAGGATCCTCTGAGGCAAGATCCTGAAGAAAGATGAAACTGGCTTTCTATTTGTTCTAGACTGGGGGCGGGGTACCGGTAGAGGGCCCAGGGGGTGAAGCCTGGAGCATATCACTGTTCTTCCTCAACAACCCCCTTCCATAAAACCCTCCCACGTAGCCCACACGGCTCTTTAAGGGGGGCACCTGCTTCTCTGGGCCCAGCGTCCCCTACACCACCTGCCCCCTATGGCCCCAGGTCTCAGGCATGGTCTGGTGCCACCGGAACTACAGCAGGGGCCCCGGGGATTCCTGCACACAGCTCTCCCCACCAAGAACAGGCCCATCTGGCCCAGCGCTGGGCAGGAAGGATACAGTCCAGGGACTTTTTAGACCCACTTGGTATTTCCCTCTGGGATCAGCCTGCAGGTGATTTCCCGCCCCCCCCTCCTTTTTTAACCTAATTCCCACTATTATTTACAACTGTGTGGTATGAAGTTTCTTAACATGACTGAGTTACATTTTTTGTAATTAACCCTTCTGCAAAGAGCATAATTTTCAAAACCTTACTGAAAAAATAGATTTTACTCAATGCTTCATGGCCATAAAGGGGAAAAAGAAAATAATACTGCTCCTATCAGGAAAGCAATATGTTACAAAGCTAGAAACATGGCATAATTGGAATTCTGCATTTAGTTTGACTGCTACTTGATTTAAGTGGTCAAAACTGAGTTTCACCTCCATTTTGAATGGAATGGTAAAGGGCAAGAGTCTTTGAAACTATCAAAGCATAAAAAAAGTCCACAAATAAAACAATTTGACATTTTTCCAGCATTTTCTAAGTGATACACAGTTTGGAAAGAGAACATTCCGGGCCTTAAGAAAGTGATTTCAAAACAAGTATCCCCCGATATGAAGGGCAAAGCTATACGTGCTCCTCTTGACACAGCATACAAGAGGTCAAGCTGTCAACTCATCCTCTTAAAGAGTCCCATGAAATTCCTCCTCAAGTGCCGCCACAGCTTTGGGCAGTAGAACCCACACAGGAGACAGGAAAAGGGTTTCGCTTTGTACTCACTCTTACAAAGTTGTCAGGGAACAAACCTCTCCTGCCATTGATCTGTCCCTCCCACCAGCCTCCATCCGCCTTCCTGATGTTGGTGATGATCTCACCCACGGTGATCGTCAGCTCATCGTCGTGCTGGGCCTGGTAGTCAAACTCCACCATGGCCTCCACTGGAAGGAACAGGGACCAAACAAAAACAAGAACAAATCAAAACAAAACAGCACTTTAGATCAGATGTTGGAGAAGTCCAAAGCCCAGCAGCCCTGGAAGGCCAGGAAAGTCACATTCAAGGGGCTTCCCCTCTACCAATGCTTAAAATAACAGGGCCACACACGGTTGCCCGACCTTGGTTAACCTGAGGCCTGTAGCACAGAAACCACAAAGTGCTGGTCTGCGGTCAGGCACAGGCAGAGTGGCCTACAGGTCTCAGGGCCAGCAGGGGCTTCAGAGGGGAAACCACACAATGACAGAAGGCCAACGACACTTGTGCACCACCCCGCCCCCAGACGGAGTCCAGCAACATTTCCCCAAGTGCAGAGGTGGCAGATAACTACAGGTGCAGGTTCGGCTCTCAGATGCCCTCTCCTTCACCAAGACTAGGTGATGCTAACCTCTCTGGGCCTCAGTTGTGCAAAATGTGGGTGATGATCATTCCCACCCTACAGAGATAATGCCCGCCTCTCAGCAACAACTCGTGTGAACACAGCCGATAACAGAGGGCCCCGCCAGCCCAACCAACAACTCAGACCGCTCACAGCTGTGGGCACAACTGCCTTCACAACAGATGGCTTCTTAGGCAGCAATACCATTTTAAACTGTTCTCCCAATCCAGGGTGATTTTGTATACCTGGTAATAGGTGGAGGCAACAGATGAGGCAGACGGGTCTTCTGGTACCGATGCAAATTAGCAGAGCCAACCAATCCAGAGGCTGGTTAGTTTATCTATACATGGATTAAAGAACTCATGTGTCTTTCGGCCTCGCCTCATGCCCACCTCAATCAGTCAATCTCCTGTCCTTTTCCTTTTGTATTTGCAGCTTAATATGAATGAATGGATGGACGGACGGACGGATGGACAAAGGGAGAATGAATAAATACAAGGGTAGTGAAAATTAGGTGTAACCCCAAGCAGCGAATTAGCAACTTAGAAATTACAGTAAAAGAATGGAAGTGGAAAAGTTAAGTGAGCTCTATAAAGAACACATACGCAAAAGTGAACTCAAAATGGATCATACGCCTGAATGTAAGAGCTAAAACTGCAACATTTTTATAAGAAAGCATACGAGAAAATCTTAGTGATCTTGGGTTTGGCAAAGATTTCTCCAATGGGGCTTTGGTGGCGCAGTGGTTAAGAATCTGTCTGCCAATGCAGGCGACACGGGTTTGAGCCCTCGTCTGGGAAGATCCCACATGCCACGGAGCAACTAAGTCCGTGCGCCACAACTACTGGGTCTGCACTCTAGAGCTCGCATACCACAACTACTGAGCCCACGTGCTGCAACTGCTGAAGCCTGCGTGCCTAGAGCCCGCGCTCCGCAACAAGTGAAGCCACCGCAATGAGAAGCCCACACACCACAACGAAGAGTAGGCCCCGCTCACCGCAACTAGAGAAAGCCCATGTGCAGCAATAAAGACCCAACGCAGCCAAAAATAAATAAATAATTTTTTTAAAAAAGTCTACAGAAACAAATGGCATTCTAAGAAATGTGAGTGAAAGTTAAAACAGTCCTATTTAAAGGTAAAATGACATCTTTCCTACACACCAGTACCAAACTTCCCGAATTCTACCTTTGCAACTGTAATAAATTCCTTTTAAAAAAGGGGTGGGGGAGGGAAGATGCTTCCTAGATAATCTGAAACAAAGAATCAAAGGCCAGAAAAATAAATCAGAGTCACAGAGCTAAAGGAAAATTATATAGTTCAGACCTCGCTTCAAAATAAAAAGTCTCTAAAGAGGCAGACTTCACTCCAAAGCTTTTCTCATTCAAGATCAAAAGTTCTCAATGATTTCTTAGGTATTCCATCATCACATCCTAACACATTCCACATAGGTTGTGGCAGGTCCCAAGAATTCATGCAATAAAGCAAAAATATATTGAATAATTATGATCGGAATAAATACAGTTAAAATGTGAAGAGCCAGGAAAAGTTAAGGTATCAGTAGGTATGATATATGACAACGTATAGAGACCTACCGCTTGGTCAAGCCAATTTGGCTTTGAGTTTCCTAAGAGCCAAATCAAAAAGGGAAACATGATCAATTACATGGTTTACAGTGTTCATGGGGTGGGGGTGGCAGAACCCATAGAAAAAGGAAAACAAACTGGCACAAAGAACTTCACATGTGGGCCTTCATATAGCACTGTGTTTTCAAGCCAAGGGCAATCACAATAGGCTTTTTTTTTTTAATGGGACAGTGCTGAATCAAAAATATCAGAGTACATTTCACGTAGCAGAAGTAAATGCTTTCTGTGAGATGAGTATTTCAATCGTAACTAAGGATGAGTGTGTGCACCAGGTTGCAATGTAAAATACACTTCTTACTGGGAGACATGGTCACAAAAATCTGAAAAAAGAGCAAGAGGAGATAGTAAGTGGACTTAATTTCCAGCCCGGCCCACGCCTGTTCCCTCCTGCCTGGCTCCGGGTGGTAAGGAATGAACCGCCCCTACTGCACCGCATCATGGTCCTGACCCATCCTCCACCGGTCCTTCCCCTCGGCCATTGGCTCTGTCCAGTGGTCCTGCTTGGAACCTTCTAGACCCTCCCCCAGTGGCGGCACCTTTGGGCAAGTAGGACAGTCTGGCTCCCTCTCTCCTGCTGGCCCCTCAGCCTTCTGGCATCCATCTCTGAATACCCCTCCCTCTCACTGCCCCGCCCCACCCCAATCTCTCTTTCTTCTGTGGAAGCCTTCATCCCACAGGGCACGATGGGAGAAACAGAAGAGTAACTTTTCCTGCCAGCTCCAGTCTGTATCTTTCTCAGTTTCTCCACATTCCTTTTGAAAATGTGAACCAATTACTTATACACCCATGTTTATAGCAGCAGTATTCACAACACCCAAAGGTGGAAGCAAGTGTCCATGAACAGATGAATGGATGAGCAAAATGTAGTCTCTCCACACAAAGGAATGACGTTCTGACACGTGCTACAACATGAATGACCCTTGAGGACATTAGGTAAGTGAAAGAAACCAATGACAAATGGACAAATACTATATGATTCCACTTATATGAGGTACCTAGAACAGGCAAAATCAGAGACAGAAAGTAGAAGAGAGGTTATCAGGGGCTGGGGGGAGGGGTAATGGAGAATAACTGCTTAATTAGTTTGTGTTTGGGATGATGAAAAAGTTCTGGAGATAGAGAATGGCGATGGTGTCACAACATCATGGATGTACTTGATGCCACTGGAGTGTATGGTTGAAATGGTAACCATTATGTCATAGATATTTTACCACCATAAAAAAATACATGACCTCAGTCCAATCATGAGAAAATCCAATGTGAGGGACGTTCAACAAAAGTGTCAAGGTCATGAGAGACAAGGGAAGACTGAGGGACTGTCAACAGATCACAGGACACGAAGGAGAAATAACAACTGAGTGCAAGATGGGACCCTGAGTAGGATCCTAGAACCAAAAAAAGGACATTAGTGGAAAACTGGTGAAATTAAATAAAATCCTTAATAGGGAGTATTACACCAATGTTGATTTCCTGGTTCTGATACCAGTACTATGATCATGTAAGAGGTTAACATTAGGGGAAGCTGAGTGAGGGATCTATGGAAACTCTCCATACTATTTTTGTATCTTTTCCTTAAGTCTAAAGGGAAATTAAAAGTAAAAAACAAGTTTTTAAATCAATCTATCCTTTAAAAGAAATAAATAGTGTAACATACAGATGTACAGTCATTAATCCTTACCCTGAAGGTGGTCAGTTCCTATGTGAAGAACCCAAATCAGAAAAGAACACTCCAAGGATGGGGGGATGGGTGGGCAGCATTTGAAAGATTAAGCAGAGTCCATCTGCATGGGAGTTGGTCAGTTAGCATAATGGAACCCAGCAATTATCTCCTTGTTCTCTGGATGGAGTGAAACATTGTGCTGGCATCTCCACCTTAGCAAGAACCATGCAGAATATTCTAAGAAGACCAGCAGTCCACCCACTTCACGGGGGAGGGGGCCAGGACTCCGTCGGGGCGCATGGTCGGCCATGAAAGGAGGGCCCTGTCCCCCCCCCAGGGGGCTGGTGGAATCCTCCCACTGGAGCACCATCACATCTGCCTTGACTGTCTCTCGCTTGGCCAGACAGCTCGAGCCTAAGGAACAGGAGGAGGGCTCTCCCCGTGCCTGCCTGCTAACAGGTGGCTGCGTGAGTGGCCCAAACTGGTCTGAGACTTGCTCTCCCTGTCACATACCTCCCAGCCGTGGGACTGTGGGAAAGAACGCACAAAGCTCCCACCAACTGTTTCCCAGAATAATCTGACAATTCTTCAAACGTCAAACCAGTTTAGGTCAGTTCACAACAGCTCATTTCTTAGGATTCCTGAGAACACATTTGCCGCTCTGTGAGCATGCGCCAGGCCGGGGCTACACTCTCCAAAGCGGAGCCCTCCTGGGACGGGGTCTCGAGCTGGGCTGCTGCTCCCTCCAGAGAGCACCGTTTGGGCAGTGACGAGCCTCCCCTGGGCCACCAAGTGTCCACACCGAACCCCTCGGGCTTGTTGGGGCTGGAGTGTACTGGATGCCCAAAACGTGACCCAGGTCCCCAAGTTGACTCAACAGTGAAATCAATCACAAAGCACACGACAAAAAAGCCTAAGCTTCTGTTTTCTTTGGGGCCAGATGTAATCAACCCCATCTTCTATTTTCTTCCTCCCAAGGGGCAAATTTGTCTGTCATTTCCTGTCCCCGTCCCCCTGCTTCCTCATTCCTCTCTTGCCGCTCAGCCCATGCTGTTCCCAGCCATCCCGAATCCCTGCTCTCCTTCAACGCCACCCCAGACCCCAGCAGCCCTGGGAGGGGAGCCCTCGGTGACAGACCCAGCTGGGATCATCAAGACTCCAGGACGGGCCTACAAAGAAACAAGGTATCTGACAAACTTCACAGTCTGCCAGGCTGAGGGAAACCTTCTCAACTTCCTCAAATTCTGCAAAGATGGAAGCTGTCTCCCACGCAGACTGCCACCTAAACGACTGCTCCTTTGGCCCTACCTGACATGGAGATCAAGAAAAACAATGTCCCCAGTGTGGTCGGCAGAGCAGTGCCCACCCTCCCGCAGATGCTCACATCGTTATCCCCAGAACCTGTGAATACATGGCAAAGGGACATGAAAGTTGCAGATGGAATTAAGGTTGCTAATCAGCTGACCTTAAAATAGAGTCATTAGCCCGGATTAACCAGGTAGACCTAACGTAATCCTGAAGTTCCTTAGAAATCTAAGTTGGGGGCAAAGAAAGGGTGAGAGTGATGCAGTGTGAGAGGGACAGGACCCACTTCAAAGCTGCAGGCTTTGAAGATGGAGGAAGGGGGCCATGAGCCAAGGAAGACGAGCAGCCTCTAGATGCTGGAAAAGGCAAGGGAATGACATTTTCCCTAGAGTTCCCAGAAAGGAGCTGGAAACACATTGATTTTAGTCCAGGGAGAGCCACATCACACTTCTGACCTACAGGACAGTAAGACAATAAATTTGGGTAGTTTTAAGCCAGTAATTTTGTGGAAATTTATTATGGCAGCAATAGGAAATGAAGACAACTGGTTATCAAATGTTATAATAGTAGCTTGTTTCAGACCTAATGAATATGTGATTCTTACCTAAGTAAACCTGTCTATGCAAAGTCCACAGCACTTCTAGTTGCCTCTCTTGAAGGTCTGGCTCCATGCCACTGGCTGCCATTGGCCTCCATTCTCTCAGGCCTTCCCTCCAAAGAAACCAGTGCCCGGGGACGGCAAGCACACGTGGTTTCGTGTCACAGGGCAATTCTAAATAGAACAGTTTGCCTGTGCCATTTTTATGAGGTATCTACTTGACACAGATCTTTAAAAAGAAAACCCACTCAGAGTTATTTCTGTAACTGAAGGTGGGCAAGAATGGGGATAGTAAAATGAGATTATTACTTATGAAATGAGCAATGGAAGTTAAGCCTATTCTTACCTAACTTTGAATTCATCAATTCGCAACTAAGTATAGTGATGACAATTTCCATTTGAGACCACCCCAATCCCACAGTGTGTGGGTGTGAGTCTCACTGTGGTTCTCCCCGATGGCCTCGAAACTGGTGCATTCCAATCTGTTCCGGTTTTTGGTTTGACCAGTGCTATAAACTGAGCCAGATTTCACTCTTTTCGACCTATTTTTCCTGCAGCAAGTACCCTAAACGCAAGCGGAATTCTCCCAAATAGAGGATGGGGGTAAAGAAGGGGAGCCACATGGCGGTCAGCCTCTATCTTTCCATGGATTTGGATCCTCTTTCCAACTGGCTGGGAATGAAGGTTCAAACTGTAACTGCATCCAACTGACTACGGTCTTGCTCAGTGATTCTTCTTCCCCAGGCTTGAAAATAATTGGGGCTAACAAAGCCTGGCCTAAAAATAAAAAGGCATGCTTTCCAGTGCCAGAATAGTGAGGCCATTTAAGCTCTGTTTTTAGCAAGTCTCAGTTACCTGGGCAGCAGCATATGGCTCCTATAATTCTCCAAAGCATGAAAGCATTAAGAGATTAAAGTGCCTGCCAAAAGTGGGCTGGGCCCCCAATGAGTGTTCACATGCTCGACCCCATCGGCTTCCACAGGGACTGGCCACCACGCTGCCATCTCGTCCCCATTAACCACGGTCAAACGATGAAGCCAAATGACAGGCATTTCCACTACCAAATTATGATACTGGAGACTTTATGTTTTTGACAGGAGGGCATTTTCTAAGCAATTACTCCGTAGAGAGGAAGAAAAGCATCCTGAAGCAAAACGCCGGGGACTGGGGTCGGGCTAACGAAAAAGTCCAGCAAGAGGAAAAGCAAAGAAAAACATCCCGCGGCTCAGGGTGCACAGGGGACCGGCGACACTTCCCTAAAACGCAGGATGAGAGCCCTGCAGAAACGAGCCCGCAGGCTCCCTTATCGCAGCTCTACTCTGCACAGCCCAGGGCACAGGCACGCGCTTCATCATGTCCCCGGGCGGAAGTGTGGCAAGCCTGAACGCGGACCACAACTGAGAAAGATCAAGGAGAAGATTTCTTCTGTGGTGGGCCCAGGGCAAGGAACCTTGGAGGAGCCGTAAAGCAAGCCAGCCTGCCAGCTGCCCTAATGACAGAGCGCGCCCCACACCAGGAGCCACCACTGGTCTTCTCTTGACAAGTTCAGTGTGACACAAATGTCGCTAATGGCTGATCAAGAGCCACAGTAAGATTCCTGTGTGTGCAGTCGAAGGGGTCTGGGCACAAGTGCTGCTGTGCTGGCAAAATTCTACGGAGACCGCGTCATGGATCATTTTGATCCATTTCTTGAGGTCTTTCAAAAGACATATGCTTTCAAACGTGAATACACCTTACAAAACGACGGGCCAATGGCAGGGAAGACTCTGAGAGGCGTTGACTCTCTCCCTGGCTCCTGCCGATGTGCAGTGTGTGCAGGAGATGTGAATAAGCGATACCATTAAAGATGAATTTCCGGCCCAGTTTGGGGAAACGAGACTCTGGCTTGAGAGTCATACATCATCCGTTGTTTATACTCATTCAACAAATATTTGTTCTTTTGCTGCTCATTCTGGCTGAGACACCAGGCCAGGTGCAGGGGTGCCAGCGTGGAGGAGACGGCCATGGTCTTTACCTTGGCGCCAAAGGAACTACAGTCTACGGAGCATGATTTCTGGGGTCCTTGTGGTCCCTGGTGGGGCTTCCTGAGCCAGCACGTGCCCTGTGCCCTCTCCTCAAGCGGTGACCCTTCTTCTCCGGCACACCTGGAAGCATTCACATCCGAGTTAGGAGTGGGGAGGGAGGGAGGAAAGGGAAGGGGGATGATGTCTGGCTACAACAAATCGGATTTCCTTGTGTCTTCCAGCAGACCAAGTAAAGCGAAGATAAATAAGATGTCTCATGATCTCTCCAAGAATAAATTACTCATCCCCAATTGGCGGTTTCTTCCCGTTCATAACTACAAACTCTGGGAAGTGAACTTATGACGGCAGCGTGCATGAATTATTCCAGCCCAGCGTGCTCTTCCCTTCCACCTCCTAAGCAAGAACTTGTCAGCTCCAGGCTGAGAGCCAAGATTTCCCAGGACAGGGCCTGGGACAACATGGACAGAAGGGACCACACAAAGACCTAGCAGAGCCCAAGGAGGGCAGGGAAGTGATGGGAAGGCGCCCAGGATGGCACTGTTGGAGCCAGCAGACTAAGTATCATGGGGCCATGAGACTTGGAGACTTCGAAGTCATCACCACAGAAAGTTTTCCCTACTTTACATACCAAAATCGGCGCACAGAAATTTGGCAAATTATCGACTTAGCACACACACCCCACCCCCACGCCCCGTTATCAGAAGGAAGCAATCGATGGCAGAAAAAAAACAAAGAAGATTCCTAAAACGAGCTGCCAGCTGAGGGGGGCTGAGCTAACACAGAAATCAGATGAGGCCCTGCTCCACCCCCCACCCCTCCCCCCTGCACCCCGACCTGCCCCCCACCTCCTCAACAAGCATGGGAACTTGCTTTCCCACAGCACTCCCCAAACTGGCCCTGGTTTTACTTCTCTATATCCCACCCTAAATGGATTGATTCAGAACTCTCCAGTCACGCTGTGCCTTTAAATATCTTTTCCTACCACAGAAGGTCCACCACCTGGGTGCTCTTGATAGGACAATCTATTTTAAAACAGCGGCTCCCAAGGCACATTCAGCCAAGAGCCAACACACACGGGTCAGCAGCCAATGTCAACAATGGTCTAAAGAAACTGCAGCAGACACTGGTGGTGTTTGGTGCTCAAGTTAAATCTCAGGTGAGTGGGGAGAGCCTGGGATATTGGCAACTACTGGTATTCCTTACTCGTGGGCCAGGCACACACATGGTGGGCCCAAGGGTATCAGATGAAAACCAACATATCAACACTGCTGGGTGGTGTGATGGGACATTCAAAGGAGAGTGGCCTGGGGTCCATCATTAAAGAGCACTTCCACCTAGAGGCTCACATAGTCCTGGTGACCTGCAAATTTTCAGCAACCCCCTCTGTAAGAATGATTCAGCCCCACCAAGTAGAGACAACCTGGTTGTAATTTCACGAAAGAATTCAAACTCTTGAGGTTAGGGGTGTTTGAAAGCCCACTCAATGGTCTCCTGAGGGCACCCAAGAGGGTAAGGAGATCTGTAAACAACGGCACGAGCCTGATTATCTCTACCAACTGGCTGTCAGTCCTGGCTTATGTCTGGGAGGCAAAAGGGCATGGTAGAGAACATGGCAAACTGAACCCACATGCTCGCCATGTGAACAGAGCTGCCACCACTGCAGCCAAGCAGGAACGGCAACCCAAGCTTTCCACAAGACACGGCATTTCAGAGCAGCCAGGGATGTAAAATGTTATGTGAGGACTTCCCTGGTGGCGCAGCGGTTAAGAATCTGCCTGCCAATGCAGGGGACACGGGATCGAGCCCTGGTCCAGGAAGATCCCACATGCCGCGGAGCAGCTAAACCCATGCACCACAACTACTGAGCCTGCGCTCTAGAGCCCGCGAGCCACAACTACTGAAGCCTGCGCACCACAACTACTGAAACCCGCGCGCCTAGAGCCCATGCTCTGCAACAAGAGAAGCCACTGCAGCGAGAAGCCCACGCACCACAACGAAGAGTAGCCCCCACTCGCCGCAACTAGAGAAAGCCCACGTGCAGCACCGAAGACCCAAGGCAGCCAAAAATAAATAAATAAATAAAATATTATGTGAAAGCTCAATCTGATTCTCAAACATGAGTGGTTCCAGATCTGTAAAACACCTCGGGCCACTTTGAGACAGCTGGTGTGGCTCTCACAGCCCCTAATGATCCTAAGATTATTTTCTACACTGAATTTCCAGGACATTCCCCACAGCAAAGACCCTTCCCACAACCTTGTTACTCACAAGCCCAGTGTTCTCAGCCCCCACTCTCAGTCCACACAACTGAGTCCAGCACACCATTTTTAGATGCTCTGAATTCACTGGAGAGATAAGTATTGATTTGTTTTTATGTTATTCTACATTCTGACAGAAGAAGACTTTTATCATTTCAGATGATTCAAACTGGGTTATTTTCCGAAACTTCTGTGTATCTCTTAACAGTGATATAAAAATTTGCAGCCTTCCACCAAAGAGATAAATTCAGGGACTGGCAAATAGATCCCACCATAGTTCTCCTGGTTCCCCCTTCTCTCCATGCTGTCTTAGTCAGTTTGGGGTGCTAGAACAAGAATACCATAGACTAGGTGACCTAAACAAACATGTATTCCTTACAGTTCTGGAGGGTTACGCTTCAAGATCAGGGTGCCAGCATGTCAGGTTCTGGTGAGAACCTTTTCCTGGTTCCCTCATATGGTGGGATGAGTAGGGGGAAGGAGGGGTGGGAGAGAGGTGGGCGGGGGAGGAAGAGGGAGAGGGAGAGAGGAAGCAAGCTCTCTCCTGTCTCTTCTTGAAAGGGCACTAATCCCATTATGAGGGTTCCAGCCTCATGACCTAATAACCTTCCAAAAGCCCTGCCTCCAAATACCATCACATTTGGGATTTAGGGTTTCAACATATGAATTTTATAGGAACAAAAACATTCAACATTCAGTTCATAGCACATGCCAAGAAAATCTGTGAGTGTATGTGTGTGTATGTTTTTGTCTCTGTCTGCTTCTCTCTGTATCTCTCTCTCTCTCACACACACACACACACACACACACACACACACACACACACAGAAAGCAGATGAACACACAAGATGGAGGGTCAAAAGGTACGGGGAAGGTATTTGATCAGTGCACCTACTGTGTGCATAAAATGTATGATGAGGGGGGCTTTATACATGAGGGGGTTCTGGCAGTGTGCCAGTGTGGCCTTTTGTTGTTATATATGTGTAACTCATTTGAGCCCCTACTCTGTGCCAATAAATACACTCACCATTTATTTAATCCTAGTGATGCTTCTGGCTCTGTTAGCTTCTCCGAGGAAACTACAAGCAGAACAGCACTTGGAAATGGCCTTCAGGAAAGGAATGCGGCCAACGGAAGATGCACAGAGGACACTCACTCGTGACAAAGGATGTAGGTCTCAAAAATAGTTTGCGTCGGACTTCCCTAGTGGCAGAGTGGTTAAGAATCCACCTGCCAATGCAGGGGACACAGGTTTGAGCCCTGGTCCGGGAAGATCCCACATGTCGCAGAGCAACAAAGCCTGTGCGCCACAACCACTGAGCCTGCGCTCTAGAGTCCATGAATCATAACTACTGAGCCCACATGCCGCAACTACTGAAACCCACGCACTTAGAGCTCATGCTCCACAACAAGAGAAGCCACCGCAATGAGAAGCCCGTGCACCGCAATGAAGACCCAACAGAGCCGTAAATAAATAAATGTATTTTTTAAAAAAATAGTTTGCTTTTGTGATTATTTAGACATGTGAACCCCAAGAACCACAAAGTATGAGAAAACAAAGTCCCATCTTCAGCAAGTTCGCCAGCTCTGACAATTTAATACTTTTAAAATCTATCCACAGGCATGAGATGGGCAAAAACACAGTCATATAATACAGCAGAGACTAATCATTATCTCCCAGTATCGCCTTCCTCCTTTTAGAAATGGAACGCTTCCCTCCCTCCATGGTAGACGTAATAATGCCTCCCCCCCCCACAATATGCCCACATTTTAATTCCCAGAACCTGTGAGTATGTGACCTAACCTGGCAAAAGGGACTATGCAGATGCGATTAAGTTGAGGATCTTGAGATGAGGAGATTATCCTGGATTACCTGGGTGAGCCCAGTGTAATCACAAGGATCTTTAAAAGATGGAAGAGGGAGGCTGAAGAGCCAGAAAAGGAGACATGACGACAGAGGCAGGGACACCAAATGCTGGGCAGAATGGGAGCAGCAGAAATGTTTACACTCTGGGAACACACATTGTGAAAACCAATTAGGCATTCTCTTCTAAAGCTCACATCCTCTCTCCTTCAATGAATACAGCGTTCTCTCCTTCATTCATTAGTTTATTCGTCCACTCCTTTGTTGGGAACATGCTGGTACAACCACTTTGGAAATCCAGCAATTTGCAACCCAGCAAAATCACTCCTTGTCATACACCTTTCAAAAACGTATTTCACATGGGCACCTGGAGACATTGACCAGCATGGTGATAGGACGTCCATTCATAGTAGCAAAAATGGGAAACAATGCAAAAGTCCATCACCAGGGGAAAGGAAAAAGATACAATGGCACATTCAAACAATGGAAGATCAGACAGGGAAAAGAAATGAAGTACAAAATGAGAGACAGCAAGTCACAAGTCTCTGTGTGGTGTGGATGCCGGTTATATAAAACTAAAACCAAGCAAAACCAGACAATATGTTTTTAGGAGATACATATGGAAATGATCAAACTATTTCTTAAAAAGAAGGAAAAGATGATTTTTTAAAAGGCTCCTGATGCTTGTGTCCTCCAGAGAAGGCAGGAGGAGAGGACGGAGCCAGAGCACATGTTGAGGGATGGGTGCCTGAGTACGTATTTTATACTGATGCTACACACTGTCCACAGGACATGTGGTCTGTGTGTATCAAATATCCTATCAGCTTTCAAAACCGGTTCTAATGCACAGCACCTCCGTGAAAAGGTCTCAGAGAGCACTGTGTGAAGGAAGGATTCTCACATTGGTTCGAATAGAGAAGAGACGAGACAACCAAGTGAACTCAAAAGACTGCACCACAGCATGTGTGCCTTGCCGCCTCGTCAGCAACAATGGCATCACTGAAGCATGTCATTGTGTCTCTTATTAGTGTTGATTTGAGCTTTATTGGGTTAATTTATCCTTAATTTGTGAATCTGTTACAGGTTTATACTTCCAAATGAGCTAAAAGCAAAAGGAGTCTGTATCTAGTTAAGTGCCTATTTTTCAAGAAGCATCATTATTGAAAAGTTTAAGGTAATTAAAAAAGAATGAAATTCTGGCACACGCTTCAACATGAATGAACCTTGAAGACACCACGCTAGGTGAAATAAGCCAGACACAAAAGCACAAACACTGTATGAGTCCACTTAAATGAGGTCCCTGGAGTCAAGCTCATAGAGACAGAAAGGAGAATGCTGGTTGCCAAGGGCTGGGGGGAGAGGCAAACGGGGAGTTGCTATTTAAGGGATACGGAGTCTCTGCTTTGCCAGATGGAAAGAGTTCTGTGGATGGATGGTGGTGATGGCTGTACAACAATGTGAATGTACTTTATGCCACTGAACTGTCCACTTAAAAATGGTTAAGATGGTAAATTTTAGGTTCCATATATGTTACCACAATAAAAAAAAAAGACTTCAGTGGTAAATTTTCTGTTATGTATATTTTACTGCAATTAAGTAAATAAATAAATAAAAGCTAATAAACATTTTTTAAAGTTCAAGGCAAAAGAAGGTTTCTTGGTAAATACTTCCCTGGTGAAGGGAACTTCAGCCTTACTCATTTGAGAAAGACTGTTCTCTTTGGTTTCTCTAGACCTGCAGTGAGGAGGGAGTTTCAGAGACACTGACTAACAACTGTTATCTCAGAGAGCTGTCTTCTAACTGGATGTGTGTTCCTCAAATGGATATCTTTCCTTCTTTGGGGAGAAACAAAACTTGTTCAAACGAACACCCTTTGGTTTAACTGCTTATTTCATCGTGTGGTTCCTGAAATGATCACATCACAATCTCCCACGCGACTAGGGAAATGAAAGTTAGCGAAAATGTGTCATTGAGGGGAGCTTTAGATATCTCCAAGTCCCTCAGGTTATCGGATCTCACACCTAACAGGCGCTCAATAAAGACTTGTAGAATCTAACTGAATTCCAATATACGGCAGTACTGAATCAAGTGTCTTGTTTGTCTTGCCAGTGCAGGCCAGTTATGTTCATAATTTGAAACTGAAACAAAGGGAGAAAGGATACGGTACCCTTTAGCTACCAAGGTTTCCTAACACGTGTTATTATAAAGTTTAAAAGTTTCACAGACACTTGGCCTTGAAAGGGCATCATAAATATTCAGCTCCTTTGTGGCCAGGTACACGAGCAGGCATTTGACATGCACGTGGTGGTTGAGGAACGAATGCTTTACACAGTGCTGTGCATTAACAAAACTGATGCGTCAAGAAGGCAGGCTTCGAGATGGTTCTCCCAGCCTGGATCCTGGGGTTCTAGCCACCCTTATCTGATGCCCTTTGAAGCCAAAAGCCCAATTTTTTCAGGGGAGTGTATCACAATGACACAAAGCTAAGCTAGGAAATCACAGGACGGTTATCACAGCCACGACCTTTCCCTCGTCAGCATGGGAGTTGGACCCATATCCCAGCCAAACGTGAAGTCCCATTGAGGACACAGGGCCTTTGGGACGCAATTCTCCCTGTGGTTCTGGAAAACAAAATCCCTTTAAAATGCCAGTCTGGGTGTGAAGTGGAAGGAGGGAGGGAGGGAAGGGGGAAAGAAAGAGAAGAGAAGGAACCAAGTCCTTGAGGGTTTTACCTTTCACTGTGTATTCCCTATTCTCATGCCTGAGCACTGAACCAGGATTAATCATCTCAGAATGGCGTGATGAATACGAACGCGTTGTGGAATAGGAAAGCCCCACCAGCAGTCTCCTTCAGAGATGTCTCCCTCTCTCCCCTCTCTCTCTGTCTCTGTCACTCACACACACACGAGCGCGCGCGCACACACACATACACATACACACACACACACACACACACACACACACACAGCATAGAAGGGATGATAAGCCATATGAGCAGAGTTTCTTGAACTAAAACTGAAAGCAAACACAGGAATGGCAAGTACCCTGCCAATGCACATGTAATGACTCTCATGGACTTACCATCATATTCATCAGCATGGGCCATTCCAGTCATTTGGAGGCTACGGAAACAAAGAATGGATGTGGAATGTCACCCTGTGTACAACCTGATTTCCTTAAAGGATAAAAAGGAAAATAGTGTCCACGCATCCTTACTTATAATATCAAGATTATGGAAGCAACCTAAATACTCAGATGGTAGGGAAATGGTTACATAAGTTAAGATTCAGGAACTCACATATTCAGCTACTACAAACACTAGCTTTGGAGATGACTATGAAGTAAAAACGAACAAACAAACAAAAGAACCAGGATGTACAATTATATATACTACATATATTAATATTATCCATATATTACATTATCTTCAAGTATATAGTAATAAGTCTAAAAAGACATACACCAAAATAAAATGAAAGTGGTTGTACTGGGGTACTGTATGAGGGCTTGATTTAAATTCTCTTGCTTCCAGACTCCTTTGACTTTGCAGGGCTCTTAGGCATCGACATGGCCACCACCATGACCTCCCCTTAATACTCTGCCGTGTGGCTGGGACCAGAAGACATTATTTAAAGAGGATTTTACTGAGTCTAGAGGGTAGCAGGAAGGGAAGAACTAGGCATACAACAAAAAATAATAATAATAAATTTTCCCACTTCCTATTTTCTAAACTCTATTATAGAGTCACTATATATTTATAACAACAATTTTTTTCAAGGTTAGAGAATATTGGAACTAGAATAAGACACACCCATCCTAGAATCTGCCCCTCCCCTCGGTCAGGGATGGAGCCCTCTATGCCATCGTAGGAGAAGAGGTTATCCTTTAAGACAACCGCCCTCAATGGCAGGGTAGCTGGTCACCCGGTCCCTGAGGGGTGGGCAGAAGCCCTTCCCGCACATCCTCATGTGGCCATCTTGACCTTAGACTGCACTGAATACACGAGCTTCACCCAGCTCCAGCAGCGCAAAGGAGGTGGTGCTATCAGCTGAAGATGCTGAGGCAGGGGCAGACCATGTGGGCAGGGCTTAGAGGGAGAAATGGGAGGGCTGTGAGGCAGGGGGGATTTCAGGAGAGAAAGGGGCTTGAGGGAGAGAGTGTAGGCAGAGGGGGGCAAGAGACCACAGAGAGGGAAGGGGGGTGTTCAAGAGAGAGAGCTGAGGGAGGAAGAGATGGGGGAGAGGAGAGAAGAGAGAGGGATTGAGGGAAAGAAAGAGGAGGAGAGAGGGGGAGTTTGGGGACAGAGGGGGATGGGGAGGTGGAGGGGTGGGAAGACAGGGAGGAGAAAGAGGAGGAAGAGGAGGGACTTAGTAGGAAGGGGGAGGAGCAAGTGGGGGTGAGGAGGAGGGACTTAGTAGGAAGCGGGAAGAGCAAGCAGGGGGTGAGGCGGGGAGAAGGTGTGGACAGAGGGACCTGGAGGAGAAGGGGGACAGACACGGGAATGGGAGAGGAGGGGTGGGGAGGAGGGGGGAGGGTGTGAGAAAGAGAGAGTGAAGGAGAGGGGGGAGGGGCAAAAACGGGGGGGGGGTGCCGAAGGGAAGTGGAGAGAGAAAGAGCAGGAGGGAGGGTCAGGCATGGGTGGGTGGGCAGTGAGGGGAGAGAGAAGGCTGGAGGGAAGAGAAAGTTGGGGAGAAATGGAAAGTGGGGGTACAGAGGTGTGGGGAGGGGGGGAGGGGAGGGGACAGAGGAGAAAAAGAGAAGAGAGAAGGCGGGAGGGCGGAGAGAGGCGGACAGCGGACACAGCAGCCACAGTCCCCTGCCCCCTTCACCGACATCACCCGGCTCCAGCGTTTAACTCACCAGGCCAGGCGGTGGCTGTTTTTCACGTCTTCATCTTTTCCTCCATTTAAAAACCCACAGGCTCCCTAAAAGAGCTAGACAATGTCACAAATGCACCCTGCCCCCTGTCACAAATGCATCGACCCCTCCAAGTGCCCCCAAAGTCACATCCACACTTTTTTAAGTGCTGCCAACTCAAAAGAAAAAACCAAGATCAGTCACACGACTCAGGGTCTCAAAGGGTAAAAACAGCCGTGATTTGCTCGGAAGCATATCAGTGCCCAGCAAGGCCAGGAGCCGCCCCTCAGGGGAGCCTTGTGAGGGGGACTCCAAAGGTGGCCAGATCACCCTTGAAGGATCACCCTTGAAGGCACCACCTCACACCAACCGCCCCTTTGTCAAGAGAAAGCCAGGAAAAGTGGGCACAGGGCACCTTCAGGTATGCTGGCTTATGGCTTTCAAGCATCCGCATGTATCGCACCTGCCCCAGGAGTGGCCCCCAGACATCCCCATCCCCGAGGGACAGGGCTGCGTTCTGGTCAGGACTGTCCCAGCACCTAGCATTCACCTGGCACCGAGGAGGCCCTCCTTAAACACTGACACAGGACTGGAACCGGGCAGTCCCTTGCCTCACAGATGTGGGAGAACAGCAGCCACTTGTGTGTCTCCAGGGGGTGACACCCTCCATGGGGCTCGGAGTCACCCTAATGGGAATCTGGAACTGGGATCGAATCAAGTAACTCTGAACAAGAGGTTGGAACTGTGGCACGTACCCCATGAGTGACTGCACAAAGAAAGGGGACAGTGGGCTTCCCTGGTGGTGCAGTGGTTGAGAGTCCGCCTGCCGATGCAGGGGACACGGGTTCGTGCCCCGGTCCGGGAAGATCCCACACGCCGTGGAGCGGCTGGGCCCGTGAGCCATGGCCGTTGAGCCTGCGCGTCCGGAGCCTGTGCTCCGCAACGGGAGAGACCACAACAGTGAGGGGCCCACGTACCGCAAAAAAATAAAGAAAAAAAGAAAGGGGACAGGGGCAGGGAGGAGAGATGGCAGAAGGGCACACCGGGCAGCTGGCCCATCCCTGGTTCTGGGACTCCTTGGGACCTTTGGGCTACACGAGAGGCCCCTGTGGCCCCAGAATAAGCCCCTTTTTCAGATTAGCAGGCTCTGCTTGGCTTCCTCACTTGAAGAAAGTCCTTACTACACACACGACATCAAAGTGGGAAGACATCTCCTAACTCAGTTCAGAAGTGAGGTCGAGATCGTGTAAGATCCAGGATCAAGTTTCTACCGGTTCAGCACCCAGCTCAGTTGAGATCAGGAGTGCACGGCAGAATTTCCTGGAGAACGCTTCCACAATCCACCTGTCTCCCCACCAAAGTTGGATGGGGAGAACCCAGGCACGGGGTTCCCATGCACATCCCCAGGGGAAAAGATCACCAGCTAGAAAGTCCTCCCATCGTCAATTAATCAAGAAGTGAAGTGGAGGGGGCGGGAGGATAACAGAAATACCTATCTGCTGGTATAGGCACCAAGTCTCCCTGGAAGAATTCACGGGAAATATCAACAGTATATGGGGAGAGTCACTGGATAGCCGGAGGACTGGGATGGGAAGGAGACTTTTTAGTGACCACCGTTCACCTTGTGAATTTTGAGTCATGTGGATGTATAACCTATTCTAAAAACTAACTCTAAAAAACAATTTAAACACTTCTCCGGCAAGCAGCTGCAGTGTCTCTGCCCAGCAAACATGAAACAGGGCAAACTGCAGCCCCTTTCAAATTGTTTCTTCAACTGGTGACACACCTACCTGCCTTCTCCCCTCTCAACGCCACCCCCAACCAAAGCTAATTACTTTCATTTCATTTCATTCCCGACAAAGGTAGCAATTAAGCCAAAAAAAAGAAAAAAAAGGTCACTGTCAATTAACAAACACGTTGCCCAACCTGCCTTAGGTACCACTGATGAGCTAATTGACGGACGTCTTTGGGTTTGCACCTCTGTGCTCCATCTAATATTTTATTGAGAACAAAGGGCCACTGAGAAATCACTGGTTAAATGGTGAAAACTGTCCCATTTTGTTCAAGTTGTCAAGAGGTTTTGTGTGTGTGTGTGTGTGTGTGTGTGTGTGTGTGTGTTTAATGATCAAAATAGGAGAAAGGCAAAGCCCGTTTACAAAGTTATTCATGACCAGTGAATTTCGCCAAGTAAGCACGGAAACTACTCAAGCAGAAGGTAGCCAAAGGTAGCATCCAGAAGGGTCTGGCGCAGAAGATGCGGATCCATGGAGAAGCTGGCTGTGGGGCGGGGGGAAAAGCGAAGCCAGGGCAGACTTTCCCAGCTCTCATCCCAAACAAGCTTCAAGCACCTCCTTCTAGCCCCAGGCGCAAAACTGAGAACTAGCTGGAATAATTAGAAAGGACCTAAACTAATTAAAGACTTTTCACACAGGGAGTGGGCGTGCCATGGATAAAACTGGTGCAGCCCCACAGGACCAGACCTAGAACTGGGTCCCAAGTTCTCCAAGTCTAGAAGAGTCCAGAAAAATCCGGCAAAAACACAAGGGCTGATGTTTGAACACTGACTGGTAGGAAGTTGAAGTTTAAAGAGCTGGTATTTTCAACTGTTTATACATGCTGCACTTGGGTGCTTAAGGACTTAGACTTGTTATGCAAAATGAGTAATTAATCAGTACTAAAATATTTATAGTATTTAATCCAAGACACTGAGGAAGAACCAGCAGCATGAATTGGATAGCACTTCATCTTGCCGCTCTGTCCCCTGAGCCTGGGGACAGACTAGACTCCTGCAGTGGCCCAACCACTTCCCAGGCCACTGGAAGGAAATAAGCTGAGGCTTTTACTGGGCTTTTCTTGCCAACTGAATACCATTCAGGAAGGACAAATATCCCAGGATTCTTTGCTGTTGTTGTTATCAGTGTTTTTTCCTCCTGAGCCTAACCGTAAGCATAGTTTACTAGTGAGGTAAGGTCCACGAGCTCCATTTGGCTTTGTTTAAGTGTCCCCTAATGTACAGGACTGCCTGTAAGATGTTTACCCATAAAAGAACAATCTAGTTGAAAACCAAGCGCTCATCACCAACCAGTTGCCGGTGTACCTTTGCCAGCTGAAGGAACAGAAGCAAAGAAACGTGGCACTCCATCAAGTCTCCACGTGTGGATTCCAGAGACCAGTTTGGCACCGCAGTCTTTTCTCCCACACTTGAGATATTCTTAATGGAGCCCAGTAACTGCCAAGGAAGTTGCCCAAGCAACTAACTCACAAGTGCTTCAGGATGTAGAAAGAAAATCAGAATTCCCCCACAGGATGAAAGGGATGGAACCAACGGAGCTGTGTGGAGGGACAGAGCAAAAATGAAGTACCGCCCCAGAGGAAACATCAGCGAAAACCATTAAAAAACAACAAAACCATACTTTCTCTTTTCCTGTATTCCTTTGGAATCTTAACTGGGATCCTTGGGCTTCTACCATGTGTTCCCCAAAATGGCTGAGTGGTCCAGGAACCCCTCCAGGGGACACGGATCCTAACCTTCCAGTTAGAAACTCACAGGGAGGGGTGATGAAAAAGTTTTCGAAATAGATAGTGGCGCTGGTTGCACAACGCTGGGAATGTACGTCATGCCACTAAGCTGTGCACTTAAAAATGGTTAGAATGGCAAATTCTGTTATGTATGTTTTACCATAATTTTAAACATGAATGTGGGGAAGATCCCACATGCAGCAGAGCAACTAAGCCCGTGCACCACAACTACTGAGCCTGCGCTCTAGAGCCCGCGAGCCACAACTACTGAGCCCACATGCTGCAACTACTGAAGTCCGCCTAGAGCCCGTGCTCTGCAACAAGAGAAGCCACTGCAATGAGAAGCCCACACACCGCAATGAAGAGTAGCCCCCGCTCGCCACAACTAGAGAAAAGCCCGCGCGCAGCAACGAAGACCCAACGCAGCCAAAAATAAATAAATATTTAAAAATAAAAATGAATGTGATATACAAAAAAACATTGAATTGCACACTTTAGATGGGTGAACTGTATGATATCTGAGTAATATCTCAATAAAGCTGTTTAAAAAAACTTACCAGGGGAACAGGCTGCAGAAAGCACCTCACTGGGGGGAAGCGGGAGCCTGATAATTATTGAGCACCTATACAGGTGGCTGGTTCTCTCATATTGAAAGGGAGCTGGGCTCTGCAGCTGGGGGCTCATGTCACTTTGCCTCTCTGAGTCTCAGTTCCATCACCTGATGGTGTGGGCCATGACTGCCAAGGGCCCTACCAGCATTTCGGTTCCAGGGACCCATGCGTGGGTGGCAAAAGGACTCATCATCTGTCACCCAGCATATAAGCACATCCCACTAGGAAGGCAAAACATCAGGGGAGCCACACATGCAAGAAGCAAGTTCAACAACTTCACGACCCAGGTATGGACAGAAGGGGATCAAGAGCTGTATTAAGACACTTTCTACTCAAAGGACAAAACGGTGATGGTGAAGAAGTGCCAAAGAGTCCTGCTCTCCAGCGACTTCTTGGTTCATTCATAAAACAAAGGCTGTGGCCACAGGGGAAAACCTTATGTTCCAGAGCAGCTGAGGATGAAGGAAGGAAACAATGCTTTGACCATCTGTGTAACGCCCAGAGCAGGTTTCCCCAGCACTCGGGGTCGGATAACCGTGGTGGGGCTACCTGTGCCTTGCAGGACGTGGAGCAGCGTCCCTGGCCTCTGCCCACCAGATGCCAGTAGGCTGCCCCTTCCCCACCAGCTGCCACCTCCAGACACTGCCAAATGTCCCCCTGGGAGGGGGGAGCAGAATTGCCCCTGGTTGAGAATCACTGCCAGAGAGAATTTGCTATCTTAAACTTGTAGCTCTTTGTTGAAGCCATGTGGCACATGTGGCACTACCCTTCTCACCCACTGCAGTGCAGGCCACCATGAACTGTCAGCAAACAGACCTTGTCATCACGCTCTGCCTGGGGGATTTTACAGAAGTGCACACACACTCCTGGCGGCCAATAGCCTCAGAGAATTTCAAACAGCAACTGTACTTGGGTGAAAGGGTTATTCATTCATTCATTCATTCATTAACATATGGCACTTACCGTATGCCAGGCAATGAGCCAGGGCAGTGTAGTTGGGGACACCCAGTCAGAGATGAACAGACTTAATACAAGACGAAGTGTTGTACAGAAACCTTTGGAACAGGCCTCAAAAGATGAATAAGGGGTGTGGTAGGCTGAATAATACCCGCAAAATGTCCACATACTAGTCCCCAGAACCTGTGAATATGCTACCCTCCGTGGCAAAAGGGACCTTGCAGATGTGACTAAGGGTCTTCAGATGGGGAGGGTGTCCTGGATTATCCGGGTGGGCCCAGTATAATACAACAGTCCTTATAAAATGAAGGCAAGAGGGTCAGAGTAAGAGAGAAGGAGATGTGAGGACAGAAGCAGAGGCTAGAGTGATGAGGCCACAAGCCAAGGAATGCAGGCTGCCTTTAGAAGCTGGAAAAGGCAAGGAAATGATTTCTCCCCTGGAGCCTCCAGAAGGAAACACATCCCTGCCAACACTTTGATACCATCCCAGTAAAACGCATTTTAGATCTCTGACTCCCAGAAGTGTAAGATTATAAATTTATGTTGTTTTAAGCCACTGGGTTTGTAGTCATGTTAAAGCAGAAAGAGGAAACTAATACACGGACACTACAAGGCAGAGAAGAGAGTGAAATCTATTCCCCATCAAGAGAATGACATGGGAGAGGCTCAGAGGCCTGAACAAGCATGGCACAGAAGAAGGCAAGCGTGACTACTCAGCTTCATGAAACCTTTGCTAAGGCATTCAGGATGGAAAGCATCTGCAGAACAGTCAAGGCATGGGGTCAATTCCAGAAACATTTGGGACTTGACTGCCCTTTGGAAGGGGCTGAGATAGGGGCAGGGGGAAGGAAGAAGAGGCAAGGCAATGAGCAGATACCGATGGAAATGACAGGATAGGTGGTAATACCCGCAACGACATGGGGAATGAATGAGTCAGGATGGGTGTTATGGAGGAGAAATGCTGAGCTCAGTTTGCAGCAGGCTCTGTTTGAGATGTCTAGGACACACCTGGGGGAAGTTAGCTAGGTGGTCAAGAATAATAATGAACTCAACCAATCTTAATTTTAGGCTTACCATGAGCCAGGCACAGGGACACAATGACCAAACAAATGCAGCTCATACCCTCCTTAAACGTGGAAGAGAGAGGCAGAAGAATCAGTATCAGAGTGATACACTGAGAGAGACGTGACTGGCCCATTGCTAGCGTGGGAGGTGGAAGGGAGCCATGAGCCAAGCAATGTGGGCAGACTCTAGAAACTGGAAAAAAAAAACAACAGAAAAGGGGCTCTCCCCCAGGCCTCCAGAAGGAAGGCAGTCCTGCCAACATCTAGATTTTAGCCTGATGAAACCTTGCTGGACTCTGAACTCCAGAACTTCAAGATAATAAACCTGTGGTGTTTTAGGCACCAAGTTTGCGGTAATTTGTTACAGCAGCAATTGGAAGCTAATACAGGCAACCAGGTATAGAAAATCACAAACAAATATCAAAAACCCTCATAATGCTAATAATATATTTTTAATGCCCCTTGTAAAGATGACGGAGGGGGAAAAAGGGATGATGGGAAACACCTGTGTGATACTCCAAGTGACTAACACTGAGATGGGCCAGCTAGCGTCACTAATGCCCAGGTGCTGGAGGTGGTTTGGCTTGGACTGGATTCATGGATGAATCAACACTGAACTGTTCTAGTAACTCCAGGAGAGGCTTGTTCTGAACTAGGAGCACATTTTTCTCCTTCTCTGAGGTCTTATGTCACTTATAACAGCATCTTATTTTATGACCAGAGTGCCCATGTACCCGCGCCCTCTGGACCTCAGCTTTCTCATCTGCAAGGCAATGAGGTTCTATACTTGACCTTGACCACGCACCAGAACCCTCTGGAGGGCTCCTGAATACACAGATTTCTGGGCTCCACCCTCAGAGTTGCCCACTCAGTGGGTAGAATTGGGGCCAGAGAACTGGTATCTCTAACAGGATCCGGGGAGGCTGAAGCAGCTGACCAGGGGACCACATTCTGAGAACCACAGCGTTAGAGACCCTCCTTCTCTCACACTGAAAGGATTCCAGTACTTTGCTGCCCTGCACCTTTCCCATTAAGGGCCGTGCTGCTTCTTGGTTTTCAGCAGCTTGTTCTGTTCCTCTGGATCTATCCCGGGTAGAGCGTGTGAGCTGTCCATTCTCTGAATGCTGGGAACAACAGTCCCCAGACTGGAGCTGGCCGATGTTAAGGAAGTCACCCCCGAATATACCTAGATAGCCACTCTCCCCACCCTACCACCTCCTACTCGCTGCCCCCACTCATCGCATACTTGACAAGACCACTCCGTAATCATGTCAAAACACGGACAAAGCAGGAACTTGTCCAAACCACCAAAGTCACCCCAACGTCCCTGGGTCCTGGCTCCTAGAAGAGACTGCTGCTTCTTCACCAATCCCAGCCTTTGTCTGGTTTTCCCCGCTTCTCGGGTAAGAAGATCAAGACGCCTGATCAGGACTCACCCCTGCTTCCTGAGAGCATCCAATCCAGAGCGACACCCGGCTTCCTTAAACACTCCCCAAAGCACCAGACACAGGCCCCACTGCTACGTGTGGTCCTTCCTGACCCCCTCTCGCTGTGATGCCCCGCGGGTCCCCATGGTACACGGCTGTTCCACTGCAGGTGCTCCTGAGTGGGGGGGGGGGGGGAGATGGAGGGCAGTGATGGCTCCTAGCCAACTTGCACAGTTCAACTCAAACACAGTCTCCTCAAAGACACTGTCCTTACCCCTCTGCAGCCTAAGTCAGATACCCCCTCTCTAATCTCCTTTCAGGAGACCCACCTGGGCTTATAATTACACATCGTTGTAAGTACTGCACTCAAGCCCACCTCTCCCACTAGACTGAGAAGCCCAAGCTGGCAGGTCTGTGTGTGCTGTGCGCCTGCCGCTGGCACAACACTGGGCACAAAGCAGGAGGTCAATAAATATTGGACGGATAGATGGATAAATGGATGAATACTGACCACTGTGTACAACCGACTTTAAAACAATTACAGGGACTTCCCTGGTGGTGCAGTGGTTAAGAATCCGCCTGCCGATGCAGGGGACATGGGTTCGAGCCCTGGCCCAGGAAGATCTCACATGCCACGGAGCAACTAAGCCCGTGCACCACAACTACTGAGCCTGCGCTCTAGAGCCCGCAAGCCACAACTACTGAGCCCGTGTGCCACAACTACTGAAGCCCACGCGCCTAGAGCCCATGCTCTGCAACAAGAGAAGCCACCACAATGAGAAGCCTGAGCACTGCAACGAAGAGTAGCCCCCGCTCGCTGCAACTAGAGAAAGCCTGCGTGCAGCAACAAAGACCCAACGCAGCCAAAAATAAATATATATTTTTTAAAAAAAACAACAATTACAAATACGAAGGTTAATCAGAGAATGTCAGTAACACAAGAAGAACTGAAGCCGTCTGAGAAGAAATAAGCAAGGTCTGTGCAACCAGGAGGGTAGCAAGGCTTTGCCCCAGCCATGATGGATGGAAGGTAGTAAAGTAAAGGTCATGATTGATAAAGGTGGAGTCTTTTCTTCCATTTCTAACTGGAGCCTGTTTGTGGAGGCAAACGTTATACTCATTTTAGTTTTAGCTGATTTAGCATAAAGCAGTCTAGCACCACCAATACGATACAGTGCTAACGACAGTCCAAACTTTGTTGTTACTCTGGAATTCTTTCAATGGAAATCCTTCGCTGGGTTTGCACATCCTCCACAACTCACAAATTTCACTGGTAATAATATTTGTGCAGCTGTAGTTACAAGACCCTTTCCCTGCATCTGGCACTGAAGGCATCTTCCCGCAAACTCAGATGGCACATTCTGACTGGGCTTTCGTAAGAGGCCATTTCACAGCTAACTGGCTTCATTTCAGTGTTAGAGATTTGATACTTTGCAGTTGTTTTTCAGATCAAAGACTATGTAATACAGCTTTACTGTGTTATCCATCAAGGGAAAAATCCTTATCAGATCCGGTAAGAATGGAAGTATATCAAATTGATAAACTGGACAAATCTTCTGAAAACCAAAGAGATACGGGAGACTGGGGAAGGGGAGTGTGCCTGTGTGTACACACACACCTGCTTCAGAAACAGCACTGTTAGGTGTCTCCACTGGAAGACATACAGAATAAATTGTTAAATACCTGTACTTCATCACAAATACACTGCTGAAGATGCTTAAGAAAACAGCACGTGATCTTTAGCCCCCAAACTACTACCAGCATCTCAAATCCCACTCTAAACATTTTAATGAACTAAAAGACGGCATCCATTTTACTCTTAGCGCCTCAAAGTATTAACACCTGAAATAAATGAAAATCACTTTCGGCGCCCCCCCCCCCCACACACACACTTTGTAATAGTTACAGTAAAAAAGACTAAGCCGGGCTTCCCTGGTGGTGCAGTGGTTGAGGGTCCGCCTGCCGGCGCAGGGGACGCGGGTTCGTGCCCCGGTCTGGGAGGATCCCACGTGCCGCGGAGCGGCTGGGCCCATGGGCCATGGCCGCTGAGTCTGCGCGTCCGGAGCCTGTGCTCCGCAATGGGAGAGGCCACAACAGTGAGAGGCCTGCGTACCGCAAAAAAAAAAAAAAAAGATTAAGCCTGAAACGACTATAAACTGCAGAAGCACTTTCTAATTTTCCTAGGAGGTTCTTGATAATGAAAACAGTTCAGACTTGAATGATAAACAGGTCTGTTTCTTCTTAAACAGAACTCCGTCCTCTCCCCCACTGAGATACAGAAAACAGAGTCCAGCCACGGGAGAAGACATTTGGATCTAACATCTTTTTTTGTGTGCAGCCCTTTAGGTGACCCACCCAAAACGAAAGGTGATCAAAACAGCATTTTTGGTCACCTCAGGAGAAACCAATCTGTTGTGAAAGTAACGGGTGATGTTTAAAGTATATACTTCGTTAATGAACTAAATCATCTTATTAGGTGCCAAAGCAAAACAAGAGCGCCAAGCTAAGTGTTCTGCCTTCCATAGAGTAGGAGGGTTTCCTACCTCCTCATTCATTCACTCATTCATTCATTGATTCAATAAATATCTATTTAGGGCCTGCTGTGTGCCAGGTACCAAAGAAAACAGTGCTGAGCAAAATAGTGCAACACAGCAATGTCCCCATGGTCATGGAGCTTACAGTAGGAGACAGAAATGTTAAACTCAAATAAATATGTAATACTGCCAATTTTTTTTAAGGAGAAAGGGTAACAGAAAGGAACTGATTTATACTGGGAGTGGTGCAGCGATCAGAGAAGGGCACTGAGAAATAAGTGACATTGAAGTTGAGAGGCCGTCAGATCGTCACCACTTTGGAAAAGGAAAACGATTTATGGCAAATGACCACAAATGGGATTTGAACTTTGCCTGTCAACAACTGACAGGGTTAAACCTCCCCACTTCCAGTGCATCTGTCTTCACGAGCCTCCCAAGACTGCTGGCCGATCACTGTCTGACTCGCCTACCTAAATCCTATGACCTGAACACAGAAAGGTCTCACTTCACTATGATTTATTATAATCTACAGTCTTCCTATGCTTGGCCTAGAAACACCCTAAAGTAATCTGCCAGAGGCATGAAAACAGATTGGCTGCCAGCAAGAATATTACCTGGGTGAGCCAAACATTAGCCCTGGCACTCACAAGCCCATTGCCCAATAAAGTGCCAGGTCCTCTGGGCAACGTGGCTCCAATACTCCTGGGTCTATACCAGATGGGACCCAGGGGGCCTCATAGTTAGTTGCCTACTTGGAACTGATCTTCGACCAGTAAATCAAGGACTAAATCACCGTTTCCAGTTCCCCAAGCCTGCAGACTTAGAGGATGTGGGAAGTGGCCTTTGAGCATCACCGAGCGGAGAGCTTGCCAGGCTGGAGGAATGCAGGCTGGCAGAGAGGGGGTCAGGGCTGGGAGGAAGAGGGACGCTAAGGGAGGCGGGTCAGGCGCTCCGGACCCGAGGACCGCACGCCAGGCCGGGTACTGGGGCGTTTCCCGCCCCCCACCACGTCATCCCCCCGCAAAGGCACCCGGCCCCCGGCCGCCCCGAGACCCCGCGATTCCGGCTTCCCCTGCGGCGAGGCCAGGCGGGCACATCAAGCCCTGCGCAGGGCCGGAGCCCACCAGCTCCTGGTACCTGCGTCCCCAACGCAGAGAAAGGCACGCCGGGGGCGAAAAAATGGCCAAAACTCTCCCCGCCCACCCGAAAAGCCAACCACACCCCCCGCATCCCTCAGCCCCAGCCGCCCCGGGCCGGTCCCCGCGATCCTCCGCCCAAGCCCCCGCGGGGTTCCCGTCGGCGCCGCTCAGGGACGCGGGCGCGAGTGGGAGTGAATGGGGGCTGCGCGACGCAGGCAGGGTGCCCACAGCGGTGTCACCAGCTGGGGCCCTGCTCCCGGGGCGCCCTCCTCGGCTCCGCGGTCCCGGGACAGGCGCGCCGCCCCCAGGCTGAGGTGGGCACCCGGGCGCCCCCCACTCACCCATTGGCGTCGAGCCGGGCCTGGCCGCCGAGGCAGCGTGAAAGTTAGCGGAGGCGGACGCGGGGGTCGGGGCGCCGGGACCTGGGCGCGGGAATCGGGGAACCGGGATGTGGGCGCAGGGATAGGGACGCGGCGGCGTCTGGGCCGGCTTCTTCCTTAGTAGCCGCGGCCGCGGGGGCTCAGCGCCGCCCGCTGCTGCCTCTGCTGCTGCCGCTGCTGGCCCGGGGCGACTCCTGCTGCTGCTGTATCGCGGCCCGCTGCGCCCGGCTGCGCCGGGTTTCCTGCTCCCCGCCAGTGGAAATTGCGAAAGAAAAAAAAAAAAAAAACGCCGCCCAGTCCAGCGGCCGGCAGCCGCGGCCGCGCCGCCCGCACTCCCCTCCTCCTCGTCGTCGTCGTCGTCGTCGTCCCCGTCCTCGTCGTAGTCGTCGTCGCCGCCGCCGCCGCCGCCGCCGGCGCGACGCTCCTGCGGCTCCGCCTGCCGGGGACGCGCGGTCGCCGGGGCGGGGGCGGGGCCTTGGGGCGGGGCCTTCTAGGGGCGGGGCCTTCTAGGGCGGGGCTGGCGCCCGGGGCGTCCCTGTGACTGCTGCGCTCCGGCGCCCCCCTTGCCGCCCAGTGGGGAGGGACCCAGCTCTGCGAGGCCGCCCCCGACCCTCGGCGGCTCGTCTAACGCCCCGGGAAATGCCGCGAGACTCCTCGAGACCAGAGGAGGGGAGGGATAGGAGCGAGGGGAGCGAGGGGGAGGAGGGCGCGTCCGAGTGTAGTGGTGGCACGTGGGAAAGGAGGTGGAAGGAGCCGACCCCGAAGGTGCGATGTGAAGTGGAGGACAGGCTGGGGGAGGAGAAACCATGGGAAGGTGAGGGGTCGAACACCTGCTGAGTGTGCTAACAGGTAACCCCGGGGTGTCGAGGCAACCCAGAAGAAGGCTTCACAGAGGGGGCTGTTGGGAAGGAGAAGGGGTTCATCCCATGGAGGGAGAGAAACGCTATTTCCCTTCAGTGCAGCGTGGGTACGGCAGGCCAGGTGCGAGTTCGGCTTGTAGGAGGTGGTGGGATGGAGATGCAGAAAGAGAAACGAAGCCGGTGGGCTGCATCGCCCCACACCGACCTTCATAGGGACCCCTAACCCCGCACCCGGATGCCTGGGTCAGGTGGGGTTCATTGCTCAGTGATGTTCCCAGGCTCTCATGTTCCGAGGAATCCACTGAGGCGGTTCCTCCCCAACAGGCATCACTGTGCCATATTGACCCCCAGACCTGGGCTGGCTACCCTTGAGTGGGCACTAAAATAAAAACGGAATTCGTGGTAATTCACGGGTAACTCACAAGCTCCTTTTGGGGTCCATTCACTACCACACTTTTCACCATACTCTGACAGCCACCACATTCATTTACTGTCTCGTTATTTCCTTTTCCCTTTCCACCATCTGGTGGTAGGAAGAGATAGTGAAATAGATGGGAGACATTCAGGAAGAGAGAAAATAAAGACAATAAAGAAATTAAATTTTTTAAAGAAATTAAATTATTAGCCCCTGAAAAATGGAGGAGGCTGAAGGTTAGTGGATCCACAAGTGACAAATAAAAGCTGACCCCTTACCCAATATACGCTGTCTCCATGCCTCACCTATAATGTTGGGGCAACTCTTGTAAATTGGTTACATCCTGGGATTTCTGCAAAAAGGTGTACTTATAATTGTTTCATTAGCTTAAAAAAATATTCAAAGTCAGGGTCTTTACCAACGAGAGATCAGTAGCATCATCTTTCTAAATACTTTGTGTGTGTGTCAGAGCAATCTAAACAAGAGACTAATCAAGGGGCAGAAGACCCATCCAACACGGCTCCTGAGAAAGTGGTAGTGACATCACTGACAGACTCCTATGGAAGGGATTAAAGAACATGGAAATTAAGAATCTGAAGCGTTGAAGGCACAGATGAATGCTCAGCTAGACTTGCTCCAGGCGCCATGGCACCTCACTCATTACATGCCTTGCATATCAGGGCGATGAGACCTTGTGATATGATCTTAGAGCTGACAGACACTGAAACTCATAGAGCCTGGCTAAGGCCCACTGTTACTGGGACTTTTGTTCCTTGAACCCCACCCTAAAACAGCAAACTGGTGGCTGAACTCTGTAGGGAAAAAAACAAAAACACATCAGCAGCGTGTCTTATGTCCTGTCTTAATCTGATTCACCTCTGTCCTACTTGGAGAAGACAATCTTCTTTACTTGTTCTCCCAGCTTCAGACCGGCAAAGACAGACGACCTGAACTTTTGTGTCTTGTTTTGGCTCTGGTCTATTTCAGAACATATGTTTTCCTTCTTGACCCAGAGTCCTGTGTCCCTACTCCTTGATCTGGGTATGCTTCCTACATGGACAAATTTGTCATTTTATCACAGAAGAAAAACTGACAGCGACAATATTTTTGAAAATTCCTGAGCTGTGCTCTCATTTTAATGCCTTAAGTAAACTAAGTTGTATCAGTTCTATCCATAACACTATAGACTTTTTTCATTTTGAATTGCTCTAAATTATAAAGATGGACATTCCTTCCCCTCCACCCCGCCCCCCACTTATTGTTTGGTTCTTCTGAATTATTCCTATTGTCCTTTCATTTCTCCTTTGAGAAACTTTTGCTGACTAGCACAGGAAAGTTAAAATCAAGATTCAAATCCAGCTGCTGATAAGAGTAGATGTATAATTCCTCATCCTGCCTCCCTCTTATGAAAGTATCTTTTAACAGAAATAATTAGTGCACTATTTCAAATTATGTGAATTCATCTCATGAATATGACTAGAGAAATACAATCATATTTAATACCACATCTTTGTCCCACTGAACTCCTATTTCTACCAGAGTAAATGAGGCATTTGGGGGAATGGAGAGTAGCTGAACTGTCACACTTAAAAACGCCGTCACATGAAAAGGCCCCACTGTGTCACTCAGTGGGGATAACATTTTGGGTGCAGTGGAAGGCATTGAGCCTCTGCCTGTGTAGCGCTCACAGCCTATCACACTCTCGCTCTTGGACTTGACATCTGTAATTTGCATGTGATGAATGATAATTTGCTTTGATAACCTTTAATATCATCTTTACATTAATATAAATTACATGCGGAGTGCTTTACAAAAGACAGTCATTATCTGGTGCTTCTGACGAGCTTTATGGAGAAATGTAGAAACCTCATGGTGCCAGAAAATAGGAGGTGATCAATAAAAATGACGGGGCAAGTCAAAAGGGCATCAAAAGAGCTCCCAAAGGCCAAAGCTGGAACAACCCAAGGAATAAAATAAATAATGATTTTATTGGATTATAACCCAAAGAATAAAAGTCCTGTCCCTGTGGATATAAATAAATAATTGACTAAATAAGTAAATACGTCAGGGAGAGGGGCCAAGTCTTCCTTACTGAGGAATTCCAATTAATAAATAGAAAGAAATGAGGGAAAGAGAAAATCACCATTGAGAACACCACAGTAATGTTTAATGTGGACATGACGCCCCTCAAATTCTCAAACGGGTGGGTGCAAGTTTAAGGAGAAACCCTGCAGACAGCGTGTTGAGCAAGCGGTCAAGGCTCCGTGCTCACAGTTTTGAGGCCGGCTTTTCCCGCCTTCCTTTGCATCATGCATACTGGGTTAAAGGTCACCTGCCCAGATCAAGCCACAGAGATAACTTCTCGCTCGCTCTATCCGGTTGACTCCGCTTGATAAACACTCATAGAATGACCCACTCATCGCCCATTTTATCTTTTTCATTGAATCCTTCGCAATACATCTAAGAAAACTGGTTTTACCAGCTCTACGGAGACAAAAACTAATCAACTCAGAGAAGCAGATTGTTTAAAAAACTAAACTATGATTATTTTTACAAAGTTTGTAGGAAAGGCTTGCTTTGTAAAGGAAAACACAAAGGAAGTAAGTAGGAGATGAAATGTGCTCTCCCACCAGACCATAAAACAGGAATAGGCGTTCTTGTTAACAAATCGAAAGAATGCCTGAGTAACTGACTTCAAAGTTGATCAGTCAGAGGAACTTGCCTCTAAAACATACAACAAGAGCCCCAGTGTACAGGCTAACTTGCCAAGAACATTTTCCATCCTTTTCACAACACTGCTTTGTCTAAGAAAATAGGAAATTGGGAGAACAGTCCTAGGAGATTAACAAACAACATGGTTTCTACTATTTTCTACCTACTCTACCTGGCCTCCTTCCCCCCAAGGTTACAAGGGGTCCTGTGCAAAGAAGGGCATTTTCACAATTAAAAGGTGAATCAAGTGATATTCCCAAAAAACTTCCAAAAGCATTGGACATTAATTTAAGATCATGTGTGTGAAATATGCATTGTAATAAATATACACAACTTTAAATAGAGTAATTGGCGTTTAACATCAGAATAAACCATCCCGACAGGCCAATTTTTTTAAACAGGAGCTAATCAACAATAGGGGGCTTTATGCCATTTGCAGCAACATGCATGGACCTAGATATTGTCATACTGAGTGACGTAAGTCAGACAGAGAAAAACAAATATATGCAGATTCTAAACAACAAATGATAACAAATGAACTTATTTACAAAACAGAAACAGCCTCACAGACTTACAGAACCGACTTATGGTTACCAGAGGGGAAGGGTGGGGGGCAGGGAGGGAGGGATAAACTGGGAGTTTGGGATTGACATGTACACACTGCTATATTTAAAATAGATAACCAACAAGGACCTACTGTATAGCACAGGGAACTCTGCTCAATATTATGTAACAACCTAAATGGGAAAAGAATTTGAAAAAGAATAGATACATGTATGCGTATAACTGAATCACTTTGCTGTACACCTGAAGCTAACACAGCATGGTTAATCAACTATACTCCAATATAAAATAAAAAGTTTAGGGCTTCCCTGGTGGCGCAGTGGTTGAGAGTCTGCCTGCCGATGCAGGGGACATGGGTTCGTGCCCCGGTCCGGGAAGAGGCACAACAGTGAGAGGCCCGCATACCACAAAAAAAAAAAAAAAAAAAAAAAAAAAGTTTAAAAAAAAAACCAATAGGGAGCTTTTGATCTTACCAGTAACGAAGATTTAAAAGTAGGGATTTCTCAGAGGCCCCATCACAGACTGGTGTTCTGTTGGAGCCCCGGCACTCCAGACAGAAGGAAGGACACGTGAGAATGCTCAGAGTCTGGGGAACAGATGATCTTGCAAGGCAGCTTGTGTGGAAAGGGTGGGAGTGTGGCCAAAAGTCTGATTGGAGGAGGTCTCTGCACCAGGCCCAGTGTGAACAAGACCCTGCCGGCCATGGGAGGAGCACAGGTTTCCAAGCAGACTGATTTCAGGAAGGTAACTGATCACCCCACAGAAGCGGGACTGGAGGAAGGAGAGCCTGAAAACAGGAGGCCATGGACAAGCCAGAGATATTAAAGGCAAGAAACGTGATGGCATTGACACTGACTGCAAGAAGAGGTCACGTTCTAGAGTTGTTTGTGAACCACATTTGACAGATCTGGTGAGGCAGTGGATTTGGAGAGAGGGTAGGGAACACAGATGGAGGATTTGAAAGAAAGATTTTGTTAGCTGGTTTGGAAGCTGAGTAGACGGAGAGATCAATCAAGTGGAGGAGGAAGCCATTGCGGGTGGGGAGGAGATACTGAGTTCAAAACTGAATCTTCTTAAGAGTGAATACAAAAGGGAATGAAGCAGTGATCCATGCTACAGCATGGATAATCCTTGAAAACCTGATGCTAATTGAAAGAAGCCAGATATAAAAGGACACATAATCATGTGATTCTGTTAACATGAGATGTCTAGAACAGGCAAATCTAAAGAGACAGAAAGATGATGAGGGGCTGGGGGAGAGGACTGGGGGAATTGGGGAGTGACTGCTAATGGGTACAGAGTTTCCTTTGGGAGTAACAAAAACGTTTTAAAATTGATTGTGGTCATAGTTGTACAACTCTAGGAAGACACTAGAAAACTAGATTAGATTATACACCTTAAAATAGGTGAATTGATAGTATGTGAACTATATCTCAACAAAGACTGTTGTATATTTGAAAAGAGTGGGACCTCCCTGGCGGTCCAGTGGTTAAGACTCTGCTTCCGCTGCAGGCGGCTCAGGTTCGATCCCTGGTCTGGGAACTAAGATCCCCGCATGTCACTTGGTGCGGCCTATAAGTAAATAAATAAATAAAATAAAAGAGTGATAATGGGGGCAGAGTTTCAGTTTGGGAAGATGAGAAAGTTCCAGAGATGGATGGAACAATGTGAATGTACACTACATTCACATTGTTCCATCTGAACTATGCACTTAAAGATGGTTGCAATGTTAAATTTTATGTTTATCTTACCACAATAAAAAAAGAGAGAGTTACTGCGTTTGTGGGGCCTGGTGGGGATGGTTTTCCCTGTGTTTTGCCCCCTCCATTAACAGCCCCACATTACTTCCCAAACAGGACATCAGTATTGCAATAACTGCTACCCCATCACCCTCAGTGTCACCTCTTCAGGATTCAAGAGAAACCACAGCCAGTGACCTGAGCTGAGGGTGATGAGCCACGGCCACACCCCAGGTTGTGAACACAGCCAACCCAGATGGGTCCTCAAGCCCCAGACACCACAGGACTTAATTGAAAAGCCTCTGAACCAGGCGCCCAGTTACAGGTGTACCTCGTTTTACTGCACTTTGCTTTATTGCACTTCACAGATACTGCATTTCTTACAAATTGAAGGTCTGTGGCAACCCCGCCTCGAGCCAAGTCCATTTACCCCCTATTCCCAACAGCATTTGCTCACTTCATGTCTCTGTGTCATGTCTGTGTAATTCTCACAATATGTGAAACTTTTCCATTATTATTATATTTATTATGGTGATCTTTGATGTGACTAGGACTTGCTGGAGGCTGATGGTTGGCATTTTTTAGCAATAATGCGATAGCACACTTAATAGACTACAGTATAGTGTAAACGTAAGTCTTATATGCACTAGGAAACCAAAAAATGTCTGTGACTCATTTGATTGAGATATTTGCCTTATTGCTGTGGTCTGGAACCCAACCAGCAATATCTGTGAGGTCTGCCTGTAATAAGGTAGCGTGAAACCCTTTTCTGGCACAACTTCTTGTTATATAGAGCCAGTCAAATCAAGTTCCTCTCCTCAAAAATAATTACAGGCCAGCCGGAGGCAAAAGTGGGAAGTAAATCAAGTTCATCTTTGTTTGGCTTTTTGTCTGTTTGTTTGTTTCTACTTTTTTCACTTTTTTATTGAAGTATAGTTGGTTTACAATGTTGGGTTACTTTCAGGTATACAGCAAAGTGATTCAGTTATATATACATATTTTTTCAGATTATTTTCCATTATAGATTATTACAAGGTACTGAATATAGTTCTCTGTGCTATATAGTAGACCCTTGTCGTTTATCTATTTTATGTATAGTAGTTTGTATCTGTTAACCCCATACTCCTAATTTATCCCTCCCCCCCTCCCCTTCCCCTTTGGTTACCATAAGTTTGTTTTCTATATCTTTGAGTCTGTTTCTGTAAGTGGTGTTGGGAAGGCTGGACAGCCTCATGTAAATCAATGATATTAGAACACTCCCTCACACCATATACAAAAATAACTCAAAATGGTTTAAAAACCTAAATTTAAGACATGACACCATAAAACTCCCAGAAGAGAACATAGGCAAAACATTCTCCGATGTAAATCGCAGCAATATTTTCTTAGATCAGTCTCCCAAGGCAAAAGAAATAAAAGCAAACATAAACAAATGGGACCTAATCAAACTTAAAAGCTTTTGCACAGCAAAGGAAACCATCAAGAAAACAAAAAGCCAACCAATGGAACGGGTGAAAATATTTGCAAATGATGCAAATTTCCAAAATATACAAACAGCTCACACAACTCAATATTGAAAAACACAACCCAATCAAAAAATGGGCAGAAGGGCTTCCCTGGTGGCGCAGTGGTTGAGAGTCCGCCTGCTGATGCAGGAGACACGGGTTTGTGCCCCGGTTTGGGAAGATCCCACATGCCGCAGAGCGGCTAGGCTCGTGAGCCATGGCCGTTGAGCCTGCGTGTCGGGAGCCTGTGCTCCGCAACGGGAGAGGCCACAGCAGTGAGAGGCCCGCGTACCGCAAAAAAAAAAAAAAAAAGGGCAGAAGACCTAAACAGACATTTCTCCAAAGAAGACATACAGACGGCACATGAAAAAAATAATCGCTAATTATTAGAGAAATGCAAATCAAAACCACAATGAGGTACCACCTCACATGGGTCAAATCGCCATCATCAACAAGTCCACAAATAATACATGCTAGAGAGGGTGTGGAGGGACTGCACTGTTAGTTGGAATGTAAATTGGTGCAGCCACTATGGAGAACAGCATGGAGGTTCCTCAAAACATTAAAGACAGAGCTACTGTATGATTCAGCAATCCCACTCCTGGGCATATATCCGGAAATGAAAACTCTAATTTCAAAAGACACATGCAGGACTTCCCTGGGGGCACAGTGGTTAAGAATCCGCCTGCCAATGCAGGGGACACGGGTTCGAGCCCTGATCCAGGAAGATCCCACATGCTGCAGAGCAGCTAAGCCCGTGCGCCACAACTACAGAGCCTGCGCTCTAGAGCCCACGAGCCACAACTACTGAGCCCGTGTGTCACAACCACTGAAGCCTTCACACTTAGAGCCCATGCTCTGCAACAAGAGAAGCCCCTGCTTACTGCAGCAACGAAGACCCAATGCAGCCTAAATAAATAAATTTTATATAAATATAAATAAATAAATTTATTTTAAAAAAAGATGCATGCACCCTAATGTTCATAGCAGCACTAGTTACAATAGCCAAGACATGGAAACAACCCAAGTGCCCATCAACAGACAACTGGTTTAAGATGTGAAAGAAAAAAAAAAAAAAAAAAATATATATATATATATATATATAAATAATGGAATGGAATACTACTCAGCCATAAAAAATGAAATAACGCCATTTGCAGCAACATGAATGGACCTAGAAATTATCATACCAAGTGAAGTAAGTCAGACAAAGACAAATATTATATCACTTATATGTAGAATCTAAAAAAATAAGACAAATGAGTCTATGTACATGTTTGTTCGACTTTGAGTCCCCTGTTCGTTTTTTTCCCTGGGCTACAGGGGTTCTTAAAGTGTGGTCCCCAGAGCAGCAGCTGCTACAGCGGCACGTGGGAACTTAGCAATGCACACTGTGGACCCCTCCCCAGGCCTTTTGAATCTGGAACTCTGTGGGGGCCCCAGTGATCCAAGTTTGAACCAGCCCTCTAGGGAATTATGATCTAGCTCAAGTGTGAGAACCTCGCTGGACCTCAGCTCCCTGGAGCCCAGATGACCTGTGTGGTCATCTGAGAAACTGGTTGATCCTTGAAAAGGGTCTCAAGGGAGCTACCGGCGACACACACCTCTGAGCCGGGAAAACGGATATGGTGTTTATTATTATTACAAAAGTAATAACTGTTCATTATTTTTTTATTTTTAAAAATAAAACAAAGATATAGTATAGGAGGTAAAAATCTTCCATAAGTTCACAATTATTGGTTATTACAGAGATAATTGATAATCACTATTAACTTCTGATGGAATATTCTTTCAGGCATTTTCTAAATGTGTAATGATACTAAGATATATGAAGATTTCCACACACTATAATTGTATTTTTTTTTTTTTTTAGTTTGTGACTCTCTTTGGTGCTCTAATGATAGAAAATGAGAACCTTGGGGAGGAAGGACTTTTGTCTTGGAGGATTCCCAAAACACCTTTTCCTTTTCTCATAAATTCGATTGTGAAATATTAAACCTGTCTGGAACAGAACTCTTTGAGAACATTACTTCATAACCTTCTGGGAATAAATTAGAATTCCTGATAAAAATGCTTAAGGAATTCTCTGACGCTCTTTAATGAGGCAAAGCTCCTTTCAGGAAACTAGCTATACCTCCCCAGCCGCCCACTCTCTCAGCTGACCTCAGGTCGTAAGTGTAGTGATCTTTAGCCTGACATTCTTCTCCCCCGTCACCCCCGCATGATCTAAGGACGATCATCTATCTAACCAGTCGCTTCTCAGAAAATGTCCTGAACAAAAGGGAATCTTTAAAGGAACATTGCCATGTGTTCATAATTAAATTTTTGGAGAAGTTTTATATATGCCTCAGTCTTTCCTAACTGGACAACACCAGTAGCCTATCAAGTAGAGACCAGACCTTTTCTCAGCGGCCAAATAAAGGAGTAAAAAGGTTGAACCTTACACAAAAACACAGCGTGTTACCTATCTTTTGAAAATCTACCTTAAGATAATCACTACCGTTTATGGAGAAGCAGGGAACTCTGATACTCTTCTATCCTCGTTTACATTCTCATGACAACAGTGTAAGATGTTACTATCCCCATTTTACAAGTGAGGAGACTCAAGTTCAGAGAAGCTAAATGCCCCATGTCCCTCAGCAGGGAGGTCTGGCAAGGTAAAGACAGCTGTGTCTGATCCCATTAGAAACTACAGAGTTGTCTGAAGTTGAACAAAGCAATCCAATTTTTTTTCATGGTTTAAAATTCCTATTCAGTGACCTTAATATAAAATGTAAATGGATCCTTAAGAGTGTTTTGCTTGGTATGAAATTTGTATATATACAAAATGTTTATGACATAACACCAAGTGATAAAACACAGAATACATATCTTCACATACCCTATACTTAAAATTGCCTTTTAACTTAGAAAATACATTAAAAACTATGGCAGCAAATACTCCAAAAGGTTAAAAGGCCATCTTGGAATCACGTGGCTGTATTTGGTCATTTTTCCTTCTATTTTCTGAACGAGCAGAGGATGTGGCTGCAGCCACTGGCCTGGGAATGAACGATTCAGGCTTTACCCGGGACTAACTGGCTCCCGGTCTTGGGAGCTTTCTGAACCTTTCTGTGCCTCAGGTTCCTCACCTGGAAAATCGATTGGCCTGAGGCCATAATGGACTAATGCTTGCAAAGTGCTTAGCTAGTGTCTGGCACTATTCCAGATTTTCTTTAATGAGCATCATTTTAGTAACAAAAAAGGTTGTTTTTAAAGGTTGTTATACGATTTCATAGTTTTCTTTATTTGAATACCTTAGAATAAATAATGACTATAATTGAACAAATAAACATTCCAAAATTATCATTACAGGACCTTAAAGTGAGCATCTAATTTGACAATTTGTAGCAGTCTTAAGAAATACGCGCTTCTAGTTCATCCAAGCACACTGGCTACATGTGTCACCATCTTTCCCTCTCAAATCCCAGGAAAATGATGATAAAGGAATAAGGAGGGACTCCACCCACAAGGACAAGAACAGGAGAGGAAACAGCACAGGACTAGACATTTCAAGGCGCTGGTGGGGTTCAAACAGCAGCCTGGGAGGGGTATCAGGCTTAGCAGGAAGCTGCCAAATAGAGGTCTTCAGCGGACCCCGGGAAGCGAGCACTTTGGATGAGCAGAATTCAGGCGAGAGTGTCGCCGTCTGCACACTGAGTGGCTGGACCCTCGGTCCTCTCCTGACCCTGCCCCGCCAGACAGGAACCCCGACAGGATCCAGTTCCTGGAACCCTAGTGACCAAGCCTGGTGCTCCTCCCTGCCACGGGTGGGGAATGGGAGGCTCCTTCTCCAGAAAACCAAGGGGGCCGAGAGGAAAGATCCCCGGATGCAGACGTGCAAGAAAATGAAACCAAACACTAGTTCCCTGGAGGTTGTGGAAACCAGACACGTGGGCGGATGGGATTCACAGCGGCTTCCCGTTAAGCTTTTGAGAACACTTTGCCACTGTAAACTGGGGCGATTGGTGGGAGAATCTTCTCAGAGATTCTTGAGAATTGCCGCAGCATGCAATTCTGGAGCTTTGGGCCAAGGCGTTCAAGTGTCAGCTCTTCTGACCTTTTGGGCAGCAACTCTGACCTCTATCCTCACCACCCACTCCAGCTCTTCCAACCCCCAAGCAAGCCCCTAATTCTACATTCGACTTTTTATACCTGAAACATGCAGAGTGGCTTCTGTTCTCCTGACAGACCCAGACTGATACAGGCTGTGAAGGAGGCCTTCCTCTTCCATCCTTGGTCCTCCTCCAGCCCACTCTGGGCACTAGAAGTATGGATGGCTTTGTGTCAAGTTCATCCAGTGGACGGCACTGGCAGGGATGAACAGCAGGAGGAGAGAGAAGTCAGGGCATATAATTCCCTTCACGCCCTCCCTTCCGTGTCACCGACCGGCTGTGTTCTTGTGCTGAAGACCACAGCTCCTGACCCCTGCCCTCCCGTGTGGAGACCCTCAGGGAGTTCCAAACATGACTCCCTCCTTCTGCCCTTTGGGCCACAGCATACTGATCTAATCTTTGCTCTTCCCCCTGAACCCTGCCCACATCTTCATAAATGATCCCTTATTAAACCTTTCTCCATGGCCCAGTTTAAGTGCAGCATCTGTTTCCTGCCAGGCCACAACTGACACACTGCTCCATCACCCCTCACCAGAGTCCCTGCCAGCCTCACAGGATGGCCAAAAGGCTTGTAGGTGTCTTGGTGTTCAATACCAACAGTCAAAGGTCACCAGACATTTGAGAAACATTTCATGTGAAGGAAAGCGACAAATACATACCAAAAAAAGGAACTAAGGGAAAAAAACAAGTATACAGGGAACAAAAGAAGACTTCATCAAAAACCAAACACTAAAAGGTTGAAACAACCTAAGTGCCCATCAGCAGATGAATGGATAAAGAAGATGCAGTATGTGTGTGTGTGTACACACACACACACACACACACACACACACACAAAATGGAATACTATTCAGCCAGAATAAAGAATGAAATCTTGCCATTTGTGACAACATGGATGAGACCTTGAGGGTATTATGCTAAGTGAAATAAGTCAGACAGAGAAGGACAAATACAGTATGATTTAACTGATATGTGGAATCTAAAAAAAGAAAAGAAAAACAAAATAAGTGAATTAAACCTAAACCAAAACAAACACTCAGATACAGAAAACAGAGTAGTGGTTACCAGAGTGGGAGAGGGGGAGGGTGAAATGGGTAAAGGGGGTCAACTGTATGGTGATCCATGGAGCACGTTGTAGGGTATACACGAGTCGAAATACAATGTTGTACACAGGAAACTTATATAATGTTATAAACTAATGTTACCTCAATTAAAATGTTTTTAATAAAATAAAATAAATACTACATAAGGAGAAAAAAAAACAAACACTAAAAGATTCTCAAAATGTGAAGAGACGATATTGTATCCATGAAACAAGGACAGGACACAAATAAAAAATAGAGAGAGAGAGAGAGAAAGAGGGAGATAAAGAGAGAAAGGGAGGGGGGAGGAGGGAGAAGAGGAGGCAAAGTTGTTGCAATCAAGAGGATGAGAAAGATCTTGGAATACAAAATATTATAGCCAAAATTTAAAAAGCTGAATGAAAGAGTTGTTATATAAAGTCAAGGAAATCTCCCAGGAGGTAAAATAAAAGACAGTGAAATAGAAAATAGAACAGAAGGGATAGGAAATATAGAGGATCGTTCCAGAAGGTCAAATATCCAACTTATATGTAGTCCAGGAAACAAGTAAATAAATGGAAGGACTGAAATTATCAAATTAATAATACAAAAAAAAGTCCCTAAATTGAAGGCCAATTGTCTCCACATGGAAGGGGCCCATCAGGTGTCCAAGACAATGAATAAAAAAAGATTCACACCAGGACATAGTCTCATGAAATTCAGAATACCAGTGATAAATCCTAAAATCTTCCGGAGAGAACAAGCAAGTTGCTTAACAAAGGGATTGGGGATCAGAATAGTATAAGACGTCTCAATCAGGTCTCTAGAAGTCGGGAGATAACAGAGCAATACCTTCCACATTCTGAGAGTTAATGACCCTCAACCTAGAATTCTACACTCAACCAAACCATCAATCAAATATGAAAGTGGAAGAATGACATTTCCAGACATGCGAGGACTCCAAATGCATGCCTCCCATGTACTCTTCCTTCAGAAACGTCAGAAGGATGTGCCCCAGCAGAGAAAGGAGTACACTAAGAATACGGAAGATACGAGACCCAGGAAACTAAGGGTGCCACCCAAGGGAGCAGTGACAGGACGATCCCTGGATGACGCTGTGTAGCAAGACCAGAGGGCAATCGGTTCAGCTGAAACAACACGGAGAACTCGAGGAGGGAGTTCTGATTTCATTGACTATGCGGAACATGTTATTCATTACCTTTGGCAGATCTGGTGGATGACGTGGTAGGGAGAATAATGCCCCCCGCAGCCAAAGATGCCCACATCCTAATTCCTGGAACCTGTAAATATGTTAGGTTAGATGGAAAAGAGAAATTAAGGTTGCAGATGGAATTAACGTTGCTCATCAGCCAACCCCGGGAAGGGGCGAGGAGGCTGGATTATCCAGGTGGGCCCAATGTAATCACAACGGTCCTTAAATATGCAACAGGGAGGCAGAAAAAGAGTCAGAGTGGTGCAGCGTGAGAAAGACGGGACCAGCTGTAACCAACGTGGAAGATGGAAGGGGCCAAGGAATGCAGGCAACCTTTGAAAGCTGGAAAAACAAGGGAATGGCTTTTCCCCTAGAGCTTCCAGAAGGAATGCAGCCCTGCCAACACCTTGATTTTAGCCCAGTGAGACCCATTTTAGACTTCTGGCCTTATTATAGCAGCAATAGGAAACTAATACAGAGGATTTGAATGAGGCCTAAAAACTCAGCAAATAAGAAAGTCAGTTATTAACATCAGGAGAAACAAGTTGTAAAAAAAAAAAAAAGGAAAACAATCTATAGTATAAACTATGTGGTTCATTTAACAAACAATATGTGGTCATAAAATGTAAAGCAATTAATATATTGATTAACCAAAAAATATGATAATAATATAGTGGGTGACTTTGGGGTGAGAAGTTGGGAAGGGTAATGGAGGTGATTCTAAGAGGAGCTCAATAGATAGTGCCTAAAATTAATGTCAAGAAATAGCAGTATAGGCATGTTATTTATTTGTTTATTTTTGGCTGCACTGGGTCTTCATTGCCGTGCGCGGGCTTTCTCTAGTTGCGAGCGAGGGCTACTCTTCATTGCGGAGCGTGGGCTCTAGGTGGGCGGGCCTCAGTAGTTGTGGCACACAGGCTCAGTAGTTGTGGCTCGTGGGCTCTAGAGCACAGGCTCAGTAGTTGTGGCACACGGGCTTAGTTGCTCCGCGGCATGTGGGTTCTTCCTGAACCAGGGCTTGAACCCGTGTCCCCTGCATTGTCAGGTGGATTCTTAACCACTGCCCCACCAGGGAAGCCCAGGTATGTTATTTAGATATAAGGAGGTAAATCCAGAAGACAGAGGTATAAGATTTGAAAGTGGATCCCCCTGGGGAATGGAACTGAGGAATACAAGGGAGGAAAGCAGGGGTCCACGCATAGCGAGAGAAGCCTTATTTAGGACAATTGTTTACAATGTGTGTAGAGCACTTTCCCGTCCCCGCTGTAACAAATTATTACGAACGGAGTGGCTTAAAGCAACACAAATTTATCTTACCATTCCAGAAGTCAGAAGTCCAAAATGGGGGTCACTGGGCTGAAATGAAGGTGTTGGCCTGGCTGAACTCCCTCCAGAGGCTCTACGGGAGAACCCATTTCCTTGCCTTTTCCAGTTCTAGAGACTCGAGGCTGCTGGCGTTCCGGACTTCGTGGCCCTTTTTCCGTCAGCAATTACATCTCTCCGAACTCTGCTTCCATCATCACAGCTCCTTCTGTAACTACCTTGTCTCCCTGTTTTGCTAATAAAACCCCTTGTGATTAGATTGGCCCACCTGGATAATCCAGAACAATCTCCCCAGTGCAAGATCATTAACTTAATCACACCTGCAAATTTCCTTTTGCCAGGTAACATAGTCACACTTTCCAGGGATGAGGACGTGGACATCTTTGGTGCAGTGGCGTTATTATGCTTACCCCAAGGCGTCTATGTTTAATTTAATTAAAAAAAATTTTTTTTTGGCCACGTGGCTGGCGGGATCTTAGTTCTCCAACCAGGGATGGAATCCGTGGCCCCTGCAGAGGAAGCGCCAAGTCCTAACCACAGGACCACCTGGGAATTCCCTAAAAATATTTTTTAAAACATGCACTCTTTGACCCAACAATTCTCCTTCTAGGAATTAATGCTAGTGAAATAATTAGTCATATGTACAGAAATTTATGTTCATAGACACTGTTCATGATGCTGAAAAATTATAAACAAATACATGTTCATGATAAAAAGGTTTAAGGTACAGCTATAAAGACTACTACGTAGCAATTAACTACCATGCTATAGAGCTTTATGATGAATAGCAAAAGATGTTCACTGTATGTTGTGAAAAAAGAAAAAGACAAAATAGTAAGTTCACTACTATCTAATTTTTATGTTTTAAAAGTGTGGGTGTATTATGTGCAGAAAAATGTGTTTTTGTTATGCACGTATGTATGTACATATGTGTGTGTGAGTTTATGTAGGGAGACAGAGACAGATACAGAGAGAGTAGGAAAATGTGAGTGTGTGCGTGCACGCACAGTGAGTATATACGCGCCAAAGGCCCACAGGACTGACACCAAACTGTTAACTCTGGTTACCACTGAGTGGTAGGAATACATACAATAAATTTTCATTTTCTTCTTTATGCCTTCTCCTACTTTCTAGGCTATTGTCCCCCATCAAGCATGCGTTACTCTTATAACCAGAAAAAAAAGTTATTTTCATTTTGCATAAATAAATAACTTTTAAAATGACCATCTGAGGGCCTAGAGACTAACTATAGCAACAGCTGTGACCAAAGATTACACATGTAGCAATTAGCACAGCTAAGAAAAGATGTCAACAACCTTTATTAACACGCTCCAAACATGGTTTAGCTATCCATGCTCTAGGAGTATGTTGAAGCCATGACTATAAATCTCCATATCTTGTTCTCTTTCAAATCTTGTTTTGTGCTAAGGTCTGCTAGGCTAGAACATCTTAGTGGGCACTGAGTCTCAACTGGTTTCCAGGCAGCAGTCGAAAAAACAGCTCGATTCCCTTCCTTGCCCATTAGGTGGGGCAAGAAAGCTTTAGAAGAGTCCCTACCAGCTAATACATGAACAGGAAGAGACCAAACTGAAAAAAAAAACTGGTACAAGGTCTCAGAAGTCACCTCTGTCCATTTGGGAGGCATGTGTGCTAAAATTTTTCAAGGATGAAAACTATTTCCAGAGTTTTCTAGAGAATGCCAAGTTGGGAGTCTGTAAAATGTGTTTCAGCACCTGAAGATCATACCAGCTACCAAAACAAAACAGAAACAGACTCACAGACATAGAGAACAAACTAGTGGGGTTACCAGTGGAGAGAGGAAGTATGGAGATAGGGGTAGAGTATTAAGAGACACAAACTACTATGTATAAAATAAATAAGCAACAAGGGTATATTGTACAACACAGGGAAATAGAGCCATTATTCTGTGATAACTTTAAATGGAGTACAATCTATAAAAATGTTGAATCACCATGTTATACACCTGAAATTATTATTGTAAATAAACTGTACTTCTAATTAATTAATTAAAATACCTCTGGTTGAAATGCAAATTAAAACAACACTGAGATAGCACTTTTATGGATCAGACTGGCAAAAATTCAAAGCTTGTCAACACACTCCACTGGCCAGGCTGTGGGAAATTCCAACTGGTACAACTCCTGTGGAGTAGAGTGGGCAGTATCTAAGAATAATCCGTATACAGTTTACCGTTCCACCCAACAATCTCACTTCTTGCAATTTACCCTGAAGATTCACCTCCAACAAGATGAAAATAAATATGCACAAGGTTATTGATTACAGCATTATATGTAATTGCAAAATATCAGAGACTACCGAAATGTCTGAACACGAGTGTGGTTGAATAATGGCATAGGGACAAGTGGAGGACTGCAACTGTAAAGGAGGAGGAGGACAACCTCACAAAGTGACAGGGAGTGACTTCCAGGATTTCTTAAGTGAAAAGGGCCAAGTGCAAAAGAGGATATAAAAGATGCTTCCTTCAGCGTAAGGAAAAAGGGGAAGTAAGAAAACATACATGTATCTGCTTGTCGTTCCCCAAAACACAGGCAGGAGAAGCTGGAAGTTGGTCACCTACAAGGAGAGGAAGGGAACATTGTTGAAGGAATATGGGACGGAGTGACACTTCTCTTAGTGTGTCCTTCTGTATAGTTTTTGATTTGTGGGAGTATGTTAATATTCTATATATTCAAAAAGTCAAATGAACAAGGATGAAAAGGGAAAAAGCCAAAACTGAAAGCAAATTGAAAAAAAAAAACCCAACTGTATTTCAAATGATGTTCCTTGTATCATCCTTGCAACTTTTCTGTAAGTGTATTTCCAACTAAAAAAGTTTTAGATAGATGGAGAGACAATTGGTTGAAATGTGTGACAATGCCATTTCGCACCTACCAGAATGGCTAAAAACACAAACAAAATGACAGGCTGGCAAGGACGTGGAGCCACTGGAACTCTCATACTTTGCTGGCGAGAGTGTAAAATGATACAGCTACTTAGAAAAACAGTTTGGTCATTTCTTATCAAGTTAAACATATACTTACCATTTGACCCGACAATCTCACTTCTAGGCATTTACCCAATTGAAATAAAAAGATATGCTTACGGAAAAACCTGTACTTAATCTGTAATTGCCAAAAGGTAGAAGGAACAAATGCTTATCAAGTAGCGAATGGATAAGTAAATTATGGTACATCCAGACAATGTAATACTACTTAGCAATAAAAAGGAATGAATTAGTGAGATATATACAACAACAAGGATGAATCATAAAAGCATTATGTTAACTGAAATAAGTCAGACACAACAGGCCACATACTGCATGATTCCACTGATATGGCATTCTGGAAAAGGTAGAATTATAGGGATAGAAAACACATCCATGTTTGCTTGGGGTGGGAGAGGAGACTGCCCACAAAGGGGCACAGAGGAACTTCGGGTGGAAATAAAAGTATTTTATATTTTGACTGTGGTGGTGATTAAATGACTGTATACGTTTGTCAAAACTATTGAACTGTATGCCTTAAAAGGGTGAATTTTAGGGACTTCCCTGGCTGTCCAGTGGTTTAGACTCTGTGCTTCCAATGCGGGGGCGGTGGGGCGGGGGGTTGATCCCTGGTTGGGGAACTAGGATCCCACATTCCATGCGGCATGGCCAAAAATTTTTTTTTAAAAAGGTGAATTTTACTGTATATAAGTCATACCTTAGTACACCTGACTTTAAGAAAGAAACTCTGCCTGGGTCTGAATCCCAGCTCTGGCACTTATTAGCTGGTGACCTTGGGCAAATTACTTACCTCCTCTGTGCCTCAGTTTCCTAATGGAGACAATAATAGTACCTACCTCATAGTCTTTCTGTGAAGATGAAATGAGTTAATACATGGAGAGTGCTAGGACATTGCTTGACACAGAGTAAGTGCTTAGTACTTGGGAGCTCTTGTTTTTTGGTTGCGTTGTGTCTTCGTTGCCGTGTGCGGGCTTTCTCTAGTTGCGGCGATCGGGGGCTACTCTTTGTTGCGGTGCATGGGCTTCTCATTGCGGTGACTTCTCTTGTTGTGGAACACGGGCTCTAGGCGCGTGGGCTTCAGTAGTTGTGGCACAGGGGCTCAGCAGTTGTGGCGCACGGGCTTAGCTGCTCCGCGGCATGTGGGATCTTCCCGGACCAGGGCTCGAACCCATGTCCCCTGCATTGGCAGGCGGATTCTTAACCCCTGTGCCACCAGAGAAGCCCATGGGCTCTTATTCTTAGGGTCAGAACAGACAAGTCTGAGTCTGAAAGCTTGGCTGCCAGTTCCACCACTCAGTAACTACATAAGCTTGGCCAAGTCGTTTAACCTCTGGTAATCTCAAAGTTGTGGCAGTGTTACCCCCCACCTGCCTTGCACACCACACTGGGTATTTACAAAGATCAGATGGGATAAAGGTGAGATCAAGTAATGCCTTGGTCATTCAAGGATAGATTTTTTTTCCCCAAAAATTGGAGAAAGCAGCATCTGAGAGGACTGCCTGGATTCTGAGTCTCTCTGTGAATCCAGGCGCTATTAACCGAGATCATGAACAGAGGAAAAACACTTTTGGGGTTCATTTCAGTTTCAGACAGGATGAGTTTGAGATAGCTGTAGGACATTCAGGTGGAAATTTCTACGTGACAAATAGAAAAGTAAGTGTGTAGAGCTTGGGGAGAGAGGTCAGGGGTAGAGATAACTTTTTTAAAAAAATATTAATGAACACATGATATCAAAAGACATGCATATAAATTAAATCATCCAAGAAAAATGTGGAGGGAGAGAAGAGAGCCAGGGAATGGGCCCTCATGATCACCAGCACAAGGGGGCAGACAGAGGGTGAGAGGTCTCAGAAGAGACAGAGAAGAGAGGTCCAGGGGAGAAGGCCAGGAAGGGAAGAGAGAAGAATTGAATTCAACAAACACCAAAACAGCTGGGGGCTCTGGAAGACAAGACAAAAATGAATGAAAACAAAGCAAAGGTGATGAAAAGAGTAAACAATTGAAAAAAGAGCCCAGATAGCCAGGTGCTGCCCCGAGGGTTGGAGGTTTGGACAGAGCTTCAGAAAATAGAGATGGTGGAAGGGGAAAATTATCATAGAACCGAAGGATCTAAGTCTCCAGGCAGAAGGGGCCCAACAAGAGCTCAGCTAAACAAAGGACCCATTCAAAAGACCCATAGTTGATAACTTTCAGAATATCAGAGAAAAAGAGAAAGTTCTAAATCTCTCAGAGGTTAAAAAACAGTTCACATATACGGGAGTAGGAGCCAAAGCAATGGAGAAATGTTTTTAAAATAGAAAGAAAATTATTTCTAATCTATTCTAGATATTTCATATAAGTAGAATCATATAATATTTGTCCTTTTGTGACTGGCGTATTCACTTAGCATGTTTCCAAGGCTCATGCACGAAGTAGCATATATCAGCACTTTATTACTTTTCATTGCTGAATAAGATTCCATTGTATGGAGAGACCACATTTTGTTTATCTATTCATCTGTTGACGGACACTTGGGTTGTTTCCACCTTTTGGCTTTTGTGAATAATGCTGCAACTACAAGTTTATAAGTCCCTGCTTTTAATTCTTGTGGGTATATACATACCTAAGAGTGGAATTGCTGCATCATATGGTAATTCCATGTTTAGCTTTTTGAGGAACTTCTAAGGCAACATTTTTTCACCATAGTTGTTAAGAGACCATTAAATTAGTCACACTGTGTTCCCTGCAGTCCCTTGCAGAATATTGTCATCAGCAAGAACTTCACAACATTGGAGTCAATTTCTTCTTTACTAAATATTATTTTAAATGTCATTAGAAGGGATTAAAATTTGAGGGAAGAATTTACTTTACAAAATTACCTGTAAAGTTTAATCCAGTTTTTAATAGCTTAAATGATACGTACAGCAAAAACAAGCTTTCTTAACGTTAATAAGTCAGGATTTTAGAAGACAATTTTAGGGGACTGCCCTGGTGGCACAGTGGTTAAGAATCCGCCTGCCAATGCAGGGAACATGGGTTCGAGCCCTGGTCCGCGAAGATCCCACATCCCGTGGAGCAACTAAGCCCACGAGCCACAACTACTGAGCCCGTGTGCCACAACTACTGAAGCCCACGCGCCCGGAGCCCATGCTCTGCAACAAGAGAAGCCACTGCAATGAGAAGCCTGCACACTACAATGAAAAGTAGCCCCTGCTCACCACAACTAGAGAAAGCCCCCACGCAGCAACGAAGACCCAGTGCCGCCAAAAATAAATAAATAAATAGACAGATAGAAGACATTTTTAGCTTCCTGAGAATAGGATTCTATCCCATGCCCTCTAAAATACGTAAACTTGAATGTCATACAAACTGCAAACACATTTTAAACATGTATGTGACTATCTGCAAAGGTTGAATATACATAAATAAAATATTATCTCAGCTACCAAAAAGATAAAGCTCAGGAAAAAAGACTAATAAAAAATAGCAAAAGTTAGTTGACACTAAATATATATCAGCAGTGTTATTATGAATGAATTTTTCTTACTTTTACATACTATTCTAAGTGAATTTAAATTATATGTAATTATAAATTATTAGAAATCAATAATTTTTATTAAAAAGTTAACACAACACATAAATAAGCTTATACACATTGATGATGTGGGAGGGACACAGGCAGTAAAATCCCTCTGGACTAAGGAGAAGTAGGTAGCCCTTGGAGGTAAAGCTTGTTTACATGAATTTTTAGTAACAGATACACAATGGATAGGATATTCTTACCACTTTTTTTAAAAAAATGGCTTTATTTTATAAAAATGATACAATGTTCATTATATTCAACCAGAATACAGAAAAGCACAAAGAGTCACTCATAATCCCACCACTTAAAAAACCATCTGTGTTAACAGTGGGTGGGCATACGTCCTGACCTCTCTATTCATGTACAGACACTACTGATGGTGAAAACTGATATACTTTTTATCTTTAAAAGTTTTAGTTATCTTTATTTGAATGCTACAGAAAAAAATTAGAAATGAAACTGAAGGTGCTGCTCAACTTCAGATTAATATTTTTTCATCATAAGGTCTACTGGTTCCTAAAAGACCTAAGTAAGCCAGTGATTCTCAAACTCTTGAGCGAGCATCTGAATTCCCTGGAGGGCTTGTTAAAACAGACTTCTGGGGACTTCCCTGGTGGCGCAGTGGTTAAGAATCCGCCTGCCAATGCAGGGCACACGGGTTCGAGCCCTGGTCTGGGAAGATGCCACATGCCGCGGAACAGCTAAGCCCGTGCGCCACAACTGCTGAGTCTGCTCTCTAGAGCCCGTGAGCCACAACTACTGAGCCCACATGCCACAACTACTGAAGCCCGCGTGCCTGGAGCCTGTGCTCCGCAACAAGAGAAGCCACCGCAATGAGAGGCCTGAGCACCACAATGAAGAGTGGCCCCCGCTCACTGCAACCAGGAAAAACCCGCGCACAGCAGCAAAAGACCAAACACAGCCATCCATCCATCCATCCATCTATCCATCCATCCATCCATACATACATACATAATATCCGTTTTTAAAAAAACCAGACTGTGCTGGGCCCCACCCCCCGAGCTTCTGATTCAGTAGGTCGGGGGTGGGGCCAAGAATCTGCATTTCTAACAAGTTCACAGGTGATGCTGACGTTGCTGGTTGGGGAACCATACTTTGAGAACCACTGCATTAAGGTCAAGAAAAAGACTGAAAAACTTAAGGTTGGACACTACGTTTTTTTCTATTTTATATGATACAATCTTAGACACTATAACTTGACATGACACCTGCCCATGAAAGATGAGGTGGTTAGTTCTTAGAATTCATCCCATTTTCCCCTACCCCACCTCACCCCACCTCCACCACGCCCCGACTGATTAACGTACTTCCATTTTTGTCACGATTTATAACATTTACATTCTATTCTACATCTCTGATTCCTCAGTTTTAAAACCTTAGTCGTATATTTTAACGGATTCAGAGCTAATAACCATTCCTTTTGGTGGGACTTCGTTGGGGAACCTGGTATCCTCTCTCGTCTGGGTTCCCATTAAGTGTCCAGAACTGGTGCTCACTGGACCAAAAGGTGTATCTTATCCTGTGAGCTTTGGCTTCCCCAGGCTGCTCTGCAACCCAGAGAACACCTTGTCCTGGTGAATCTTTCCCCTTTCCCTGAAGTCCTGAGACAGAAGCAAAGCCCTCACCTTCCCAAGGATTTTCCTTGACTCTTTCATTCCCATCTATACAATCATATAAACAAGGTTTCTCAGGACTTACATTTATAAAAAGAAAAAATGGAATTGATAATTGAACACTATTATTCTACTACTAATAGGTGATATTTATCTATGAATACCCAAACTAATTGAAAAGAGAAATGCATTTCCAATAAAACTTTTATCTGATCAATACTTAACAAAATCTGTAATACATTTACGTTATTTTGATCAACTGTAATGGTCATTCAGTCCAGAGAAATATTTAACACCTAAGAGTCACAGAAATCTATTAATATTATGTGTCAAATTTGATTTGGTGAGCAATAAAAGACTTTCAAAGATAAAAATCTATGGGGCAAACAGAATGGAATCCAAATTCAAGGCCAAAAAAAAGGAATGATGTAAAATTTCCCACTTGTTAAAAGAGCTCGTCTGCGTACTTTAAAAAATGGATGTTACCAAATTCCTGTGGTATGCAGGTTCACTGAAGAGATTTAAAGCAATGATGTAACAGTTTTATTTAAGACTCTCTATTTATAATATGCCAGAAATTCTATCCTTTATAACAAGTTAAACTTATGATTAAAAAGTATTAGATACCAACCTAAAAATGTACAAGGAGGTAGATAATTTTTCATAATTTTAGGGTATGTAAGCAAAAGAGGTTTGAAAAGCACTGAAATAAATAAGACATCCATAGAGTGGAATGATATGCGGCTATTAAAATGAATGAATTGGATGGAGCAATGGATGAGTGATACAAATAAGAACACCTGGGACAATCGCAGTCAGAAGGAAAACTGGGAGGGTTAGTACGACAAGTTTCTAGCTTGGCTGGCTAGCTGTGAGAGCTACAGACCCTGAGGAGATATCAGTGGTCTGGGGAAGAGAGCAAGTGCGAGTTTATTTTTAACAGCTTTGCTGAGATATAACTCACATACCATACAGTTCTCCCATTTAAAGTGTACAACTCAATGGTTTTTAGCGTATTCACAGAGTTGTGCAACCATCACAATAATCACTTCTTTTGTGCCCCAGCATCCTTCAGCTGGAGGGACACAGCAGCAGTATAACAGGTTCTTGCTGATTCATCTGATCTTGGTTCCTGTTCTATCTTTGTACCCCATGACTTTCATGGTTTTTTCCAACCCCAAAAGCCATGAATCCTGGTCTCTAACTTCCTTCTCACAGTGTCCTTCTGCTCTCTCCTTCCCCCCTTTCTATCCAGGGGCAGAGCTCTGGTAGGCACCGAGCTGACAGGTACCTGGGGACTACTGGAGAGTCTAGGATGCTGAGGAACTCCATGTTTTCCTGACCAAACACACAACTGCTAAAAGTTTTTCAGAGGCAATGTTCCCAGCAGGGGCTTCATGAATTCTGAATAGGTTTCCATCCTAGTCTGGTCCATAGTCAGACCCTCAAGAGTTTCTGAAAACGTTCTATGATGAGCAGAGAATATTTCATGGGGGTGCTTGTGAATGACAGTGGATAAAAGACAAGTTTCTTTCCAGGGGGTAATAGACATTCCTCCCATCTCCTCATCTTCCACCCCAAGCACAGAATCCAAGAGAAAGGAAACATAATAAAGTGGAATTTGGGTGCCAGAATGGGGTTAATATGACAAGTGCATGATGAATGAGGAGGAAGCATTTTAGTTCTGTACTTTACTAATACTGCTTGGGAATCTTACTACCTTGTAGGCAGCTGGGGAGCTAATTCAGTTTTAGGGAGGCCACGATTAGGATCTCCCCAACTCTTCCTGGAAGCTGTTTGGCACTGGACACAAGAAGCACATGTCTGATGGCACAGTAAACAGACTGTACTACAGATGAACATTATAAGAAATTCAAGCCATGTCTGATCAGCCCAGACATTTCAATATGGTCGGGGAGTGAGGAATCCAGACAAGACCAGTCTAAACTTTCCTGGTGGACTTTGAGGCATGTAGAAATACAAAGCTTCATATCTAATTTCAGGTTCAAGAAGTTCCAGGACACCTAGATTAATTAATTAACCATGCATCCTTAATCTAGTTGGTGGTCTAATAATGAAAACAATGAACTCCTTAGTAGGACAAAAAGCCAAAGCAGGGTACAGATGCTGCCTGGACTAAGACTTCTCTCCAGGGCAGGACCTTCAAAGTCCCCCCCCCCCCAATGCTAAAGCTTGGGATGAAGCAACACTGGAAGAAACCAAAGATTCCAGGCCTTCACCTCTTTTCTTTAGGGCATGAAAGCCAAGGTAAAATGGAGTAATAGGTCTAAACTGTTAGTCTGCACATATGGAATGGGATTCCAGGGTAGCACAATACTACTAGGACAGCTCTAAGGCCAAGTAAGCCGTAAGTACCTTAGTTCACGATTTGCAGGGCAGAAATAGAGACACAGATGTAGACAACAAACGTATGGACACCAAGTGGGGGAAGTGCTGGTGGGGGGGGTGGGGGGATGAATTGGGAGACTGGGATTGACATGGATACACTAATATGTATAAAATAGATAACTAATCAGAAAAAAAAAAGTACCTTAGTTCAGACCTTGGCAGAAACAGAGCAGATGTGATGCCTCATTCCTTTCCCTAAAGGTTAGGAGAGTGTGGAGCCCAACTGTTCAGAAGGGTGCTAACAGTAGGGTGCCTGATTTCACGCCATGCTCATAGAGGTGGGCCTAGTTCAAACACAAATCTATACAAAGCCTGGCTATGCCTTGCTTGCAGGTACTGACAGTAGCCAGGGTGGAAAAGCTCATGTCAAAGTAGCTACAACACGAACATCTATGAAGCAGCATCCAGAATGGTAGGCCCAAGAAAGAGTAGTAGACACTGGTTTCTTAAAAATCTAGTGTGTGGCGACGACTTCTAGAGCTCTCAGTTGGCAGCAAAAGGCAAGAGGAAGGCGAGACTGTGATCTGCCCAGGACCCTAACTGCAACTGCTACATTCTAGATGATACAAAAAGCTTAGGCCCTAGGGGCTTCCCTGGTGGCGCAGCAGTTGAGAGTCCACCTGCCGATGGAGGGGACACAGGTTCGTGCCCCGGTCCGGGAGGATCCCACATGCCGCGGAGCGGCTGGGCCCGTGAGCCATGGCCACTGAGCCTGCCCGTCCGGAGCTTGTGCTCCGCAAGGGGAGAGGCCACAGCAGTGAGAGGCCCACGTACTGCAAAAAAAAAAAAAGAAGCCTAGGCTCTAAAGCCTGGAGACCCATAGCAGGTTGTGGCTCTTTCTAGGACACACTTGTTATGTCCTAAGATGAAGGCTTGATGTCTGGTTTCTACTGGTTGTTAAGTGAGGCTGGCGGGCAATGTGGTCTGGAAGAACTGGGCAGCCAGCAGGAATGGGGCAAGCTGAGGAGAAGAAAAGGATGAGGAAATGGAGCAAGTTCAATGAGAATATAGAAACTGCAGGCTGAGGCAAGCACTCAGGAGCCCCCAATCATCTAAAAAACAGAGGTAAAAATGGAGCTAAATGAAACTAACAATCAGAGTTCAGCACAGAGCTAACAGAAGAAAAACACACAATATGTACCTGAAACCCAACCTTGCAATTGAGGAAAAGGCTTGCCTCACCCTTCCTCCTCGAGTGGGGATCAATGACCAGCTTCCTTGAGAACAGCCAGGCTGCCACCTGTGACTGGGGATGAATGCCTAGAAGATCTGCTGCAAAGAAACTTGCCACATGAGACAGGAAGAGAAGCAGCACCTTGGTCCAACATAGGGAGGTGTTATGAGAGGGGAAAATGACTCCAGTTACATTCATGTTTTTAAACAAGACATAGCTTTCCTAACACCAAGAGTGATATACACAGTGAAATTTAAAACCACTTTTAAGGCACTCAGTTAAAATTGAGGGGTGGGAGAAGTTACAGAAGATATTCTAGTCAACGCTAAAACTTCAAAAAAACATCAGTTGTCAACTCCATTCTACTGGTCCATCTTTTGAAAAATACGTTTTACTAAAATCACCAAGTAAGCTCAGTGTAAAGTCTTCACAAGCATGAATACTTATGGGAACACTGAAGGTTAGAAAATGTATAAAACCACAATTAGATTATTTGATAGCAACACTAGATATACATCATCTACTCAGAAGAAAATATCAGCCCCAAATTATTAACAAAAATGAGTCAAAAATTGACAAGCATGCCTCAACAGATGTAATGCTATTGTTCTCATTTAAAATATAATTTGCAGACGTTACTTTTATATGATATTTATGCTGCATTTTCAAATACCAACATGGTGAATTTAAATAAAATCAATCCACAACTCAAAGAGTACGCAATCCAAATTATCAAGTAATGAAACTTTTTATTAATAGTCAGAGTTAGCATATAGTAGTGATGGTTGCACAGCACTATGAATGTAATTAATGCCACTGAATTGTACAGAGATGGTTAAAATGACAAATTTTATGGTATATATATTTTATCACAATTAAAAAACATAAATGAATGGGAAAAAAAGAAAAGTTAGTGTATTTTGTAATTATGTACCCTTTTTAAGTAGTCAGTTCAATATTTTTTGGTACCTAGAAAATTCACATTGTATCAGGCTAAAATATATCAGCTAAAAGACTTTACCTGATTTTCCATTTCAAAGACTAACCATACAACAGAAATTCTAAAGTAAAAAGTTCAAACAGCTAGCATATTCAAAGTATTTGAGGTATAATAGCTAAGGCATTCTTCAATTATCATGCAATAAGAACATTGATATCTAGGTTGTTTCTTAAGTCAAAATTACATTACAAACTGAATTTATCTATTAAACATAGATACTTTAGGAGTTCAAAAGTCAGTCAACATTTTTAAATGATCATAATCCAACTAACCTTTTTTTCCTCAGTAATCTTTCTCTGAATTTATTAGTGATAAATCCACTCGGACCAGCAAACCGTAAACGCTGATATTTAGCCTGAATGCACAAGCTCTTCTGTAGTAGGCCTGATTTATACTGGGGCTGAAATATGCCACCTCTAAAGTTGGTCTGTAAAGGAAAAAAAAATTAAATGTTAAAACTATAGCTTCCAAGTCTATTTTATTAGTATAAGAAAGGGGAGGGCTTCCCTGGTGGCGCAGTGGTTGAGAGTCCGCCTGTCAATGCAGGGGACATGGGTTAGTGCCCCGGTCCGGGAAGACCCCACATGCCATGGAGCGGCTGGGCCCATGAGCCATGGCCGCTGAGCCTGCGCTCCACAACGGGAGAGGCCACAACAGTGAGAGGCCGGCGTACCGCAAAAAAAAAAAAAAAAAAAAAAAAGAAAGGGGAAAAGGTCTGGAACGTAGAGCTTCCCTTAATTCTAGGTACTACAGATATTTAAAGGGAAAAGGTTAATGATGGTAATAAAGCATGTTTTCCTCAAACTAGCTTTCTAGTTTATTTTGTATAATAATAATTTAAAAACTATTTTATATGAGTGAATTTTTAAAACTATTAAGTTAAATTTTGAAATTCTTGAAATTTATCATACTAAGAAAAAGACAACTTTAAAAACCTCAGAATTATCCTTCTGATTCATTGTGAAGTATATCAAATCCCAACTGGGTGGGGGAAGATATTAAGTATCAACATTTATTTAAGAATCAAAAACTCTCTTGGGACTTCCCTGGTGGTCCAGTGGTTAAGAATCCACCTTCCAATGCAGGGGACGAGGGTTTGATCCCTGGTTGGGGAACTAGGATCCCACATGCTGTGGGGCAACCAAGCCCACGTGCTACAACTACTGAGCCTGAACTCTAGAGCTCACGCTCCACAACTAGAGAGAAGCCCGTGCACCACAATGAAGAGCCTGTGTGCTGCAATGAAAGATCCCGCATGCTGCAACTAAGACCCGACACAGCCAAATAAATTTTAAAAATTGAAAAAAAGAATCAAAAACTCTCTTAACTTTACTCTTGTTAGTACCTTTTTTTAAAAAAAATTATTTATTTATTTGGCTGTGCCAGGTCTTAGCTGTGGCATGTAGGATCTAGTTCCCTGACCAAGGATCGAACCCGGCCCCCTGCACTGGGAGCATGGAGTCTTAGCCACTGGACCACCAGGGAAGTTCCTCTTGTCAGTACTTTTGAGTCAATCTTTCTTTACCATAAAAATCCCACTACAGCACATATTTTCAAGAAAAGAACTATACTTAACAAGACATTTCCTGACCTGCATACTGCCCAATATTACAACAGACATAGAGAACAATGAATATGTGTGTCCCATGTGGGACATGTATAAATGGTATCTTACAAAGGAGTAATTATAAAAATTAAGTAGATTCTTCTTTCCACAATGATTTAACAAATGGGTATGTTATGCATAATGATACACAAAAGTTTATTAAAAAGTACTTATGCCAGGCCTATTTTCCAATTATTTTCTTAAGGCTACAAACAATTTCAGGTAAAACAGAATTATAATGAGACACTATAATTTTGTTAAAACTATCTGCACCAACTTGATACATCAGGGCTAATCTTGAGATTTACATTGCCCATTTTTACATATCTAATAAGGTGATTACTACCTTGCTTTGAATTAATCCAATTTATGTAAAAAGTAAATTTTAATGAAAGAGCTCCCTTTTTTAGGAAGGATTATTTCTTCCCCCTACTTTACTATAAAGAATTGTGAATTTCTAAACAACCATATAACATTACACAGCTTTAAATGATTGGTCAAAAGGAAAGATTAATGCACATATTTTGAAAAACATTTTTTAAGTAAGTTAATGTTAAAGACCTTTCCCTTAAGGAGAATGGGTAACAGGAAATAGATCTTATAACAGTCTTAGAAAAATTACTACAACTGACTATATCTGACCAATGAGAAGTGCAACATGTAGGAAACACTTAAATCTGAATGCCCACCTACACCGTCTCTAAGTTATATAGACGTTACATTTTTAGTTGACTTTATGCCTCATTACTTAAGAGATTAAAAGATGGTACAAAACATGTTTTTTTAAAACAATATTTATTTATTTGGCTGCACCGGGTCTTAGTTGCAACACGTGGGATCTTTCTTGTGGCATGTTTTAGTTGTGGCATGCAGACTTCTTAGTTGCAGCATGCATGTGGGATCTAGTTCCCAGACCAGGGATCGAACCCGGGCCCTGTGCATTGGGAGTGCAAAGTCTTACCCACTGGACCACCAGGGAAGTCCCAAAACATGTTCATACAGTCTATGGCCCTAGCTATTTCTGAAAACCTAATGTCACACGTGCTTTTAGGTACATGAACCACTGGCTAAAAATATTATCTATGCAATGGCTACAAATTGTGTTACTCCCCCTGAAAAAAAAAATCTTTTTTTTTTTTTTGGCCCCACCGCGCAGCTTGTGGGATCTTAGTTCCCTGACCAGGGATTGAACCTGGGGCCGCCACAGTGAAAGGGCGGAGTCCTAACCACTAGACGGCCAGGGAATTCCCTGAAAAAAATCTTTTGACATCAAGAATTTTGACTCAGGAAGCCAAGGTATTAACAGAAGATCACTCAAGTACACTCCTAGTCTATGGTTTGGAGATCATTTTTACTACCTTTCTGCTCATACTAACTTCCTACTAATGAGCTAACTACTCTAGCCAGACTGCCTGCTACTTTCACCAAAAAAAACCCTCAGGTTCTTGGGCTTCCCTGGTGGCACAATGGTTAAGAATCCGCCTGCCAATGCAGGGGACACGCGTTTGAGCCCTGATCTGGGAAGATCCCACATGCCGCGGAGCAACTAAGCCAGTGCGCCACAACTATTGAGCCTGCACTCTAGGGGCTGTGAGCCACAACTACTGAAGCCTGCAAACCACAACTACTGAGCCTGTGCGCCTAGGGCCCGTGCTTCTCAAGAGAAGCCACTGCAGTGAGAAGCCCGCACACCCTGTGCACCGCAGTGAAGGGTAGCCCCCGCTCGCCGCAACTAGAGAAAGCCTGCACGCAGCAACAAAGACCCAAGGCAGCCAAAAAATAAATAATAATAATAAATAAAAAGGTTTAACAATAAATAAATAACACAAAAAAAAACCCAAAAAAGGTTCTTTTCTTTTCTTTTTTGGGGGAGGGGAAAGAGACACTGTAGAGTGGAAAAATATGAAAAAAGGACCTATCATAAGCACGAATTTCAGTCAAAATGGATTTAAAAAGCACCTCAATTTATGAGAGCAAGGAGAGAGAAACATAATACTTTGCACTATAATTCTTATTCCATATGTTTGGGGGATGAAGTGTTCTGGAAAAACAAACATGTTCACTGATTAAAAGTATCACTGACATCAGACATAGCTGTACAAATAATTAGAATGTGATGAAATATGCTTTAACAAAGCATGTTGGACCAGAGTCTTTCTCTGATGATCCAGAAGGCCTCTGAGGGTTGTGTGTCTATGGGCAGGGTTTTTCAATCACCGAATCCTGGAGAAGGCTCTATAGCTATGCGCTTACATCTTAAGAGGTAAAAAGGCAGGCTTAAAGGGAAGGTCTGGGACCTTGCCCACCTCTCCACCTAGAGCCACTCCATCTGGATCTGTTTTATGTATTTGAGTTTCCATGTAATATTTGAAGAAGGATTCCACTGGTAAAAAATATATTTGAAAATCAAATCCTGAGGAAAGGGGTCATCATTAACCTGATTACAGTTAACTATAATCCAGAAATACTAATTTAAAGCTACTTTTTGAAATATAACAAAAAGAGCTTTTAATTTACTAACACTTAGAACATTATGTTCAAAGCAAAAACCCAAAGGTAGAATTAGATGGAGAATAACACTCTACCTTAAAAGTTCTTCTAAAGCCTCTTGTATTTTGATGGTTTCCCTCAATTCCAAATGGTTTGTGAGTAATGACATCTTTTCTCTGCATAGTATGATAATTCTGCATGAAAAAAGTATTAGTATGGTTAATATACTTTAAATTTTATTTTTAAAAGTTCATTTTACCATTCAAAAAATACATGTTTTTGTTTGTTTTTGGCCACACGGTGCGGCACGTGGGATCTTAGTTCTCCGACCAGGGATCAAACCCACTCCCCCTACATTGGAAGCAGAGTCTTAACCACTGGACCACCAGGGAAGTCCCACAAAAATAAACGTTTTAAATGCATGGGATTAAGAACACAAAGCATGTAGCATGTAGCTTAGCTGTATGAACATACACACATCTTCCTTCATGTAACCCATGCTAGTTTGTAAGGGGTTGGTTTAATTCATGAATGTGAGAAGTGTAACAAAATACATACTCCTGTATAACACAATGGGTGACTTTTAGAAAATGGACTGTAAGTCTAGCATTTATTCAGGCATCCAGAAGAGAAACAAACCCATTATTACTAGGAGTTGCTAAAAAGTTGCCACTGTCTGAGAACACAAATTCTCATTGCTATAGGAAGCAGGTGCTGCTGAATCAGGTACCTGCTTTGAGTAGATGCTCCTGCCATGACTAGGTAAGTATCAGAAGGCAGAGTATTAAGACTGTAACTACAAAGAACCTGAAACCTTTGATGGGAGCAGAAAAGATGGGGCCCATTTTTTTTTTTTTTTTAAGAATGCCTATGGAGGGCTTCCGGGAAGATGGCAGAAGAGTAAGATGCGGAGATCACCTTCCTCCCCACAGATACACCAGAAATACATCTACACGTGGAACAACTCCTACAGAACACCTACTGAACGCTGGCAGAAGACATCAGATCACCCAAAAGGCAAGAAACCCCCACGTACCTGGGTAGGGCAAAAGAAAAAAGAATAAACAGAGACAAAACGATAGGGACGGGACCTGCACCAGTGGGAAGGAGCTGTGAAGGAGGAAAGGTTTCCACACACTAGGAAGCCCCTTCGCGGGCGGAGACTGCGGGTGGCGGAGGGGGAAAGCTTCGGAGCCGCGGAGGAGAGCACAGCAACAGGGGTGCGGGGGGCAAAGCGGAGAGATTCCCGCACAGAGGATCGGTGCCGACCGGCACCCACCAGCCCGAGAGGCTTGTCTGCTCCCCCACCGGGGCGGCCGGGGCTGCGAGCTGAGGCTCGGGCTTCGGTCGGAGCGCAGGGAGAGGACTGGGGTTGGCGGCGTGAACACAGCCTGCAGGGGGTTAGTGCGCCACGGCTGGCCGGGAGGGAGTACGGGGAAAAGTCTGGACCTGCTGAAGAGGCAAGAGACTTTTTCTTCCCTCTTTGTTTCCTGGTGCGGGAGGAGAGGGGATGAAGAACGCTGCTTAAAGGAGCTCCAGAGACGGGCGCGAGCCGCGGCTAAAAGCGCGGACCCCAGAGACGGGCATGAGACGCTAAGGCTGCTGCTGCCGCCACCAAGAAGCCTGTGCGCGAGCCTCAGTGTCACTATCCACCCCCCCTTCTGGGGAGCCTGTGCAGCCCGTCACGGCCAGGGTCCCGGGACCCAGGGACAACTCCCCCGGGAGAACGCACGGCACGCCTCAGGCTGGTGCACCGTCCCGCCGGCCTCTGCCGCCGCAGGCTCACCCCGCACTCCGTGCCCCTCCCTCCCCCAGGCCTGAGTGAGCCAGAGCCCCCGAATCAGCTGCTCCGTTAACCCCGTCCCTTCTGAGTGAAGAACGGACGCCCTCCTGCGACCTACACGCAGAGGGGGGCCAAATCCAAAGCTGAGCACCTGGGAGCTGTGAGAACCAAGAATAGAAAGGGAAGTCTCTCCCAGCAGCCTCAGAAGCAGCGGATTAAAACTCCACAATCAACTTGATGTACCCTGCATCTGTGGAATATATGAATAGACAACGAATCATCCCAAATTAAGGAGGTGGACTTTGAGAGCACGATTTATGATTTTTTTCCCCTTTTTGTGAGTGTGTATGTGTATGCTTCTGTGTGAGATCTTGTCTGTATAGTTTTGCTATAGTCAGCTAGACTTCCCAAAGTAGCTGGCCCCAAGCCACAAAGCCAGAGCATTAGGGCTCCGCCCGGAAGGGGTCGCTATCCTAGGCCAGCAAGCAGCGGTAAAGGAAGTACAGGATGGCAAAAAATATCAGAAACTGAAGCATCTGGTCCCAGAGTGGGTCCTGGTGATCCTCGTCCAGAGCAGCCTCAGGGGCCAGCTCTTCTGGCCGGATGGCACGGCGGTCGAGCCACGAAGGAGGAGACGAAGGCGAGGACACGGCAGAGGTGGAGGAGTAGGTGGGGTAACAGGACAGGCCCAGGGAGCTTCTGGAGACGTTGGAAACAGGGCGGTAGTGTGCGATGCTCTGGTAGGCACTGTCCTGGCCATACACGGGGCGTTCCCTATCGTTGCCCTCCTCTTCAGAAGAGAAAAGATCGTCATCGTGAAGCTGGTGGTGAAAGGTGTCAGCAGCACGGAGTGAAGCCGAGGGCTGGCGGAAGCCCTCGGATGTGCCCGCAGACTCAGGCTCCCCGTAAGTCCTGGTGGTCAAGTAATTCTCCTCACAGTAGTAAGGATTATAGCTCTTGCTCTGGTAAAGTAAGGCGTCCTCTTTCTTGGGCAGATCGTACACATCCGAGTCCACGGACGCTGAATCTAAGTCCGAGGACCGACGGGACGAAGAGGATGTATACGAGCTCGGGGGCGAGAGCCTCCGCCTCTGGGTCTCATACTCGAAGATTTTCTTTGCATAGGGCTTGTGGCTGGAAGCCACGACGGGCCCGTGCGGCGGAAGGTTATATTGGCGCAGCAAGGCAGCCAGCTCGGTGTCCGACAGGGCCGCGTAGTCGTCCATGGCGGGCAGCGGGCGGCAGAGGCCTGGGGTGGCCCGGGCCTGGTGTTACGGGCGGAGCTACGACTGCCTCAGAGCGCGACAGGAGCAGCGCGAGCGCCTCGGCAGCGGCTACGCCCGCGTCACGCCTGCGTCACAATCGCGTCCAACCGCGGCCCCTGTGGGCCGCGCGCGCTGTCAATAAAGATGCTTTATCACTGCACACTCAGATACCTACAGACCTGGTAAAAATTCAAACCAAGTTACATAGCGAGGGGTCCATTAACCCAGCTCATTTGCTGCTTTCATTAACCTGATATTCTCTTGGAAGACTAGGGGGATTTAAAAAACAACAATTTAGAAAAAGTAACATACACCTGGGAGCTACCCCAATCACTAGAAGCTGAAGGATGAATGCACCTCAATCCCTGAGGAGAAGTAAACAAATCAGATCAAAATACATACTTTTCCATTTTAAATAAACTTTAAAAAATCTGAGAAATAAAGAAACCAAAACTCCTACTATTAACATTTTAGCATTTTTTCCCCCTATACACACTGTTTGGTAGTTTGTGTAACATGCTACATATACAATTATGTACCCTGCCTTTTCACTCACAGCATACGTATTTTCTATATTACTGCGTACATCCTTATAGCCCCCAAATTTAAGGCTATGTGGTATCTTGTCAGCAGGCAATGAACTCTAAGCTGGTAAAAAAACAAAGAACATAAGCATCAATTCAACATGGAAGCCTGAGACCGCTGCTCAGCCTGCCATCTTCAAATCGACTGCTAGCTCCACCACTGAACTTGACCCAGCTGCATTTTCCAGGGGCCAGGAGGATCAGTTCCTTTGGCAATCCTCGGGCCATATCGCTTCTGGAAGTCACAACTTAAGACCACGGGTTATTTAAGTGGCCACTGCCACTACCGTGCAAAGAGTAAGGGCTAAGTTTCCAACGGTGCCAATAACCACAAGTGTGGGGAAACAAGCAACAAAGATAGTCACCCATTCAACAAATATGGAAAAGCATTGCTGTGCGCCAGGCACCGAGGACACAATGCTGCACAGAGGCCATAGGGAAGAGGGACATCGTCAAATAGCCACAAAAACAGATTTTAAATCCCAAGAGTGACAAGTGCTACTGAGGAGAGAAATATCACACCACAAAGACTCACAGAAAACGGGTGTTTATAAGAGTCAGGAGGTTGAGGATGGTTTCCCAGGCAGAGAAGGCATTAATGGGGTGCAGGGAGGGGAGGTGGGAGACAAGGCCAGAAAGAAAGGTGGGGGTCGGCAGCCCATGGGCTGACCACGTTCAAGAGTTTAGTCTCCAGCTTAAACCAAGGGAAAGGCCAAGGAAGGATCTTTAAAGTATGTGCAGTGCCTGGGAAAGGAATGTGATCAGATTTGTATTTCAGGATCATCACTGGAGCCTCAACGTGAGGCAAAAGCAGGACGGCCGTCAGAGCAGTCCCAGGAGGAGTCTGCCCCAGGAGACGTGCCAGGCGGTGTCCTACACCCAGGCCCTTTCATCAACACTGTCTCCGAGGCCCTCCACCTCCTCTCGCCTGCACCCACTTCTTTCCTCCTCCACTCTTCTCTCCTCCCGTTCTGCTTCTCTCATTGGCTCTGCCGCTCTCCAGGCCAACCACAGACAGGTCAAATGGTGACACCTCCCTGTACCTGCACAGTGGGCGGGGCTCCCCTAAATCCCAGCCATGCCCAACACAACACAATGCAGATGACAGAATCTGACCACGGGAGAGATGACTGGAACACCCAGGACAGGCTGGGGAACTATGGCGTAAGGAAAAGAGGATGGGAAAGTGGTTGGTTGTTTGCTTTTATTTAAAGGTTTTTTTTTTAATGTGGACCGTTTTTAAAGTCTTTATTGAATTTGTTACAATATTGCTTCCATTTTATGTCTTTTGGTTTTTTGGCCGCGAGGCATATGGGATCTTAGCTCCCCAACCAGGGATGGAACCCTCACCCTCTGCATAGGAAGGCGAAGTCTTAACCACTGGACCACCAGGGAAGTCCCTGTTTGTTTGTTTTTAATTTAATGGAAAACAAGAACAAGAGTTAGGAATCCTAAAACATACCACTGCTGGGACTCACGAGCAGAGATACAGGTGGGTCTGGGGTACAGCCCGGATGTCGGGATTTTATAAAGCTCCTCAGTGGATGCTTAGGTACAACCAAAGGTGAAATCCAGTGGCATTATTTTTTTAACTTTTTATTTTGAAATAATTATTTGCTCACAGGAACTTACAAAATTAGTGCACAGAGTCCCACGAACCCTTCACCCAGATTCCTCCAGTGATGGTATCTTATATGACTAGAGTACAATAGCAAAAGGAAGAAACTGACATGGGTATAATACTGATAACTACACTATGCCTCTTACTCAGCTCTCATCAGTTTTTGCATGCCCTGATTTGTGTGTGTATGTGTGTAACTCTATGCAATTTGATCCAGCGTATAGATTTGCGTAACCACCATCACAATCAAGATACAGAACTGTTCCATCTCCACAAAGTAACTCCCTTGTGCTACCCTTTTATAGTTCCACCAGTCCTCTCCCCTCCCTGTCACTGTCCCACAGCAACCAGTAATCTGTTCTCCAACTCTGTAATTTTGTCATTTGGAAAATGTAATATAAATGGAGTCATATAGTATATAACATTTGAGATTGGCTTTATTCCCAAAGCACAATGCCCTTGTGATTCATCCAAGTTGCTGCCTGTATTCATTCCTTTTTATTGCTGAGCAGTATTCCATTGAATGGATGGACTGGAGTGTGTTTTTTGTTTTTAACATCTTTATTGGAGTATAATTGCTTTACAATGTTGTGTTAGTTTCTGCTGTATAACAATGGAGTGTCACCCACTGAAGGACATCCAAGTTGCTTCCAATTCGGGGCTATTATAAATAAAGCTGCCACGAACATTCCGGTACGGGTTTTTGTGCAGACATAAATTTTTATTTCTCTGGGATGCATGTCCAAGAATACAACTGCTGGGTCACGTGGCAAGTGCAAAGTTAGTTTTATAAGAAGCTGCTAGACTATCTTCCAGACTGGGTGAACCCTTTTACATTCCCACCAGCAGCGTCTGAGAGAACCAGTTTCTCTATACCCTTGCCAGCATTTGGCATTACTACTATTTTTTTGTTTCAGCCATTCTAGTGCTCATTCTAATAGATGTTAGAATACATAGTACTATCTCATTGTGATTTTAATTTTCATTTCTCTAATGGCTAATGATGTTGAACATCTTTCCACATGCTTATTTGCCGTCTGTATATCCTCTTCAGTGAAATGGCTGTTCACATCTTTTAACCATTTTTAATCGGATTTTTTGACTGCTTACTATTGCATTTTGAGAGTCCTTGATTCATTCTGAATACAAGTCCTTTGTCAGACATGTGGTTAGCAAATATTTTCTCTGAGTCTGTAACCTGTCTTCTTATCCTCTTCACAGGGTTTTTCACAGAAGTTTTTAATTTCTTCTGACAGAAGAAATCTGACTGATTTTTTTTTCTTTAATGTTCTTCTGGTGTGATGGAGTCTAAGGACTCTTCACCTAGGCCTAGGTCCTAAAGATTTTCTCTTGTGTTTAATTCTCAAACTTTTATAGTTTTATGTTTTACAATTAAATCTATGATCCATTTTGAGATAATTTTTATAAGGTATAAGGTTTAGGTAGAGGTTCATTTTTGCCTCTGGCTGTTCAACTGACCCGGTACCATTAGATGAAAAGACTCTTTGTTTTATTGGATTGCTCTTGTACCTTTGTCAAAGATCAGCTGGACCTATTTGTGTGGGTCTATTTCTGGGTTCTCTCTTCTGTTCCATTGACCTCGGTGTCTATCCCTCCACCAATACCACACTGTCTTAATTACTTTAGCTATTAAGTCATAAAATCGAATAGATGCCTTCTACTTTGTTCTTCTTTTTCAAACTTGTTTTACCTATTCTAATTCCTTTGATTTTCCATATAAATTGGAAAATAAGCTAGTCTACAAAAAAACACTTTACTGGGACTTTGACAGGAACTACAGTAAACCTATAGATTTGGGGAGAACGAACATCTTTACCTTGTTGACTTTTCCAATTCACGAACATGGTATCTGCCTATCCATTTATCTCGATCGCCTGTGAATACCTTCATCAACATTCTGTAGCTTCAGCACACACATCATGTCCATGTTTTGTTAGATTTATACCTAAGTATTTCAATTGTTTTAGGTTTGATTATAAATGGTATTGTGCTTTTAATTTGTGTTTCCATGTGTTCATTTCTAGGACAGAGAAATAATTTTTGTGTGTGGACCTTGTATCCTGTGATCTTGCTGAATTTACTTATTAGTTCCAGGAGTTATTTTGTAGATTTTTGGGATTTCCTGCATAGAGAATCATGTCATCTGCAAACAGGGACAGTTTTATTCTTCCTTTCCAATTCGTATGCCTTATATTTCTTTTCTCAGCATTGTGCTGACTAGGACCTCCAGTACTGTGCTGAATAAGACTAGTGAGAACAGACATCCTTGCCTTGTTCCTGTTCCTGGGGCGGGGGAAGCATTCAGTCTTTCACCACTTTTAGCATGATGTTAACTGTAGATGCTCTTTATCGAGCTGGGGAAATTCCCCTGTATTCCTACTTTGCTGAGAGTTTTTATCATGAATCGGTGTTGAATTTTGTCAAATGATTTTTTTGCATCAATTGATAGGATTATGTGATTATTTTTTCCTCCTGTAGTCTGGTGATATGGTGGATTACATTCATTGATTTTCAAACAATGAAGCAGCCTTCCATACCTAGAATAAACCTCACTTGGTCATAGTACATAATTCTTTTTATATGTTGCTGGATTTGTCTTCCTAGTACTTCGCTGAGGATTTTTGTGTCTATGCTCTTGAGGGATATTGGTTTGTTGGGTTTTCGTACTGTCTGTCTGGTTTTGGTGTCAAGTTGTAATGGCCTCATAAAATGAACAAGAAGGCATTCTCTCCTCTTGTATTTTCTGGAAGAGATTATGTAGAATTGGTGCCTGTTCTTTAAATGTTTAGTAGAAATCTCCAAAGAAACCTTCTAGTCTTGGAGATTTCTTTTTTGGAAGCTTTTAAATTATGAATTCAATTTCTTTAACAGTTATAGGACTACTGAGATTACCTATTTCACCTTGGATGAGTTTTGGTAGTTTGTGATATTCAAGAAATTGGTCCATTTCATCTAAATTGTCAAATGTATGTGTATAGAATTCTTTGTGGTATTCTCTTACTGTCTTTTTAATAGCTGCAGGATCTGTAGTGATAGCCCCTGTTTTATTCTTAATATTGCAATTTATATCTTATTTTTTAATCTTTTTCAGTCATCTTAAAGATTTAACCATTTTACTGATCTTTTTAAAGAACCAGCTTTTTCACTGATTTTCCCTGTTGATTTTCTGTGTTCATCTTCAATGATTCCTGATCTTATCTTCATTATTTCCTTTCTTCTGCTTGCTTTGGTGGGGGCAGGGGATCTTTTCTCTTTCTAGCTTCTTGAGGTAGGAACTTAGATTATTGATTTCAGATCTTTCCTCCATGCTGACTTAAACATTTAGTGCTATAAAATTTCCTCTCAGCACTACTTTAGCTGTGTCCCATAAACTTTAATATGCTGTGTTTTCATTTTCATTCACCTTGATGTATTTTTAAAAATTTGCTTTGAGACTTCCCCTTTGACTTATGAATTATTCAGAAGTGTGTTATTTGATTTCCAAGTGTTTGGAGATCTTCCTGTTATCTTTCTGTTGTCGGCTTCTAGTTTGATTACATTATGGTCAGAGAACATACTCTGTATTATTTCCACTCCTTTAAATAAATTGAGGTCAGTTTTATGACCCAGGGTATGGTCTAACTTGGTAAATGTTCCATGAGTACTTGAAAAAGATGTGTTTTAGGCTCTTTTTTGAGTGGAGTGTTCTATAAATATTAATTAGAACTGCTTGGTTGATAATGCTGTTCAGTTCTTCTATATCCTTGCTGATACCTTATTTAGTAGTTCTTTCAAAAGCTGAGAGAGAGATGCTGAAGTTCCCAACTATTATTATTGTGGATGTGTCTTTCAGGTCTATCCGTTTTTGCTTCATGTACTTTGCAGCTCTGTTGTTTGGTTCATACATATTTAGGATTGTTGTGTTTTCTCAGTGTAATGACATTTTTATCATTGTGTAATGTCCCTCTTTGTCTCAGGTAATTTTCTTTGCTCTCTAGTCTACTTTATTTGATATTATATATAGCCATTCCTGCTTTTTTTAAAATTAATTTTTACGTGGTATACCTTTTTCCACCCTTTTACTTTTTTTTTTTTTTTTTTTTTTTTATTTTTTTTCGGTATGCGGGCCTCTCACTGTTGTGGCCTCTCCCGTTGTGGAGCACAGGCTCCGGACGTGCAGGCTCAGCAGCCATGGCTCACGGGCCCAGCCGCTCCGCGGCATGTGGGATCTTCCCGGACCGGGGCACAAACCCGTGTCCCCTGCATCGGCAGGCGGACTCTCAACCACTGCGCCACCAGGGAAGCCCCACCCTTTTACTTTTAATGCACCTATAGCAATATATTTAAAGTGAGTTTCTTGTAAACAGAACATGGTTAAGTCACATTTTTTATCCATTCTGTTATCTCTATCAATTGGTATATTTAGACCATTTACACTTAAAGTAATTATTGATGTTAGGGCTTAGGTGTGCCATTGTATTATTTGTTTTCTCTTTATTTCCTGTTTATCATTCCTCTTTCCCCTTTTTCTTGCCTTCCTGTGAGTTACTTGTACACTTATCTATAGACGTTTTGAGTATATCTCATTGTATAGTTTTTTATTGGTTTTTAGTTTTTTAGCGGTTTGGGTTTATTTTTCAGTTATTACAATATACATATGGAACTTACCAGAGACTACTGGTATCAATGCTTTCCCATTTCAAGTGAAGTGTAGAAACCTTACTTCCATTTGGGTCTTCGCTGCTGCATGCAGGCTTTCTCTAGCTGTGGCAAGCGGGGGCTACTCTTTGTTGCGGTGCATGGGCTTCTCACCGCGGTGGCTTCTCTTGTTGCGGAGCACAGGCTCTAGGCACGTGGGCTTCAGTAGTTGCAGCAGGCAGGCTCAGTAGTTGTGGTACACGGGCTTAGTTGCTCCGCAGCATGTGGGATCTTCCCAGACCAGGGCTTGAACCCGTGTCCCCTGCATTGGCAGGTGGATTCTTAACCACTGTGTGACCAGGGAAGTCCCTCTCTCCCCACTTTTTAATATTCTTTTAAAAAAATATTTATTTATTTGGCTGCGCCGGGTCTTAATTATTTATTTGGCTGCACCAGGCCTTAGCTGCGGCAGGCTCCCAGTTGCTCCATCTAGTTCCCTGACCAGGGATCGAACCCGGGCCCTCTGCATTGGGAGCGCAGAGTCTTAACCCCTGAACCACCAGGGAAGTCCCCTCTCCCCATTTTTAAAACATAATTTTCTTATATAGTATCTCTACATATATTGACATCACACCAGATATTATAACTTATGCTTCAACCATTAAACATAATTTTAAAAGCTGATGAGGATAAAAACGGCCTATTAAATGTACTTCTATTTTTACCCGTCCACTGTTTTTGTTTTGTTTTGTTTTGTTTTCTTTCTGGAGTTCCAGGCCTCCTCGTGTTATCATTTACTTTTCTGTTTAGAGAACTTTCTTTAGCCATTATTTAAGGGTGGGTCTGCTGTTGACAAATTTTCTTTGTTTTCCTTCGTCTGAGAATGTTTTTATTTTCTCTTTATTCCTGAAGGATATTTTCACCAGATGTAGAACTCAGAGTGGAACGTTCTTTTTGTTCAGCACTTGAAAATGCTGTGCACTTCCTTCTAGACTCCATGATTTCATATTAGAAATCCACTGTCATTCAAATCATTCTGCTGCTATGGGTAAAACATTGTTTCTCACTCTCTGTTTTTTCTTTGTCTAAAGACAAAGAAGTTTTGAGAAGTTTGATTATTATGTGTCTTGGCATAGATTTCTTTGGGTTTAGCCTGTTTGGGTTTTGCTCAGCTTCTTGATTCTGATGGTTTATCCCTTTTGCCCAATTTGGAGAGTTTTCACCCATAATTTCTTCGAATACTTTTTATTTCTATAGTTTTCTCTTCTCCTTCTGGGACTCCAGTGACACAAATGTTGAGCTAATGTTATCGCACCAAAGGTCTCTGAGGCTCTGTTCGTTGTTATTTTCCGACTAGTTTCCATCTGTTGTCTGGACAACAGACAGACAGGGTGAATTTTATTGATCTGTCTTCAACTTCATTGATTCTTTCCTCTGTCATCTCTATTATTAAGCTCATCCAGTGAACTTAATATGGTGATTTATTTTTCAGTTCTATAATTTCCATTTTTTTAATACCTCTAATTTTTGCTGAGATTTTCTAATTATTTGTTTGTTTCAATAGTGTTTGTAATTGCTCATTAAAGCATTTTTCTGATGGCTGCTTTTGTCAGACAGTTCCAACATCTGAGTCTTCCCAGTGTTGGTATCTGTTGATTGCCTTCTCATTTAAGTTCCAATTTTCCTGGTTCTTGGTATGACAGGTGATTTTTTTTTTTTTACTGTATCCTGGGCATTTGAGCTATTATGTTATAAGACTCTGGATCCTATTTAAATTTAGCAGGCACTGACCCTATTTAGATTAAGCATATAGATCCTGGGCTACTTTTGTGGGCTGTGATGCCATGACAGTTTAGTTTCTAGAGCCCTTGCAAGGCTATTCTGGTCTTCTTCATTTGTGTTACCTAGAGGTCACTCTGAAAACCTGGGTGGCGTTTCACACTGTAGTTTATTTTCTCAAACTTTTTGGCACATTAATTCTGGTCAGATTCATGCATGTGTTGGTCAGGATTTTGCTCAAGATTTCCTACATGGGTTTAATGAATCCCTTTCTCCAGCTCCCTCCTCCGCAACATCTTCCCCGCTATCTAGTGGAGAGGGTGAGGGGGGCCACTTACAACTGCTGAGCCCAGAGCAGAGGGTGAGAGTCCAGACTTCCCATTTGGTCTCCACTGACAATATGCCAGTAAGGAAGGAGCAAACTGCCCCAGATACAGTTTGCTATCTGTATTTTAAGCCACACACAACCAGGCTGGACTCTTATCTAGAGGCTTGGGAGGACAATCCACTTCCAAGCTCACTCAGGTTGTTGGCAGAATCCAATTTTTGAAGCAGGAGGTCTGAGGTCTCCATTTCCTTGCTGGCTGCTAGCCAAGGTTTGCTCTCTGCTCCAATAAAGTTGCCTGTATGCTTTCTCACATGACCACTCCATCTTCAAAGCCACAAGTCCTCCTCACACTTTCAATCTCTCTGACTTCCTCTTCTGCCACGAGGCAGAGAAATTTCTCTTCTTTTAATGGCTCACGTGCTATGATTAAGCCCACCTGGATATCTCTCTTTTGTAAAGTCAACTGCACCATGTAACATAACACAATTACTGGAATGATAGCTCATCACATTCACAGGTTCTGGGGATTCAAGGAGTGGAATCTTGGGGACCATAGCTAGAAATTCTGCCCACCTCACTACCACTGGGTAGAAGGCAGCGTTTAGTCCAGTGTTTAGTTAATCCAGAGTATCTGCAATCAGCATGTATCAATTCTAATGGACTCACATAGAGCATTGTTTACATATTGGTATGTTGTTTTTGTATTTGTGGTACACATTTGTTTTTACAATTTCTAGCATGATTATGTTTCCTTATATATTCATAAACATACTTTAGAAATAACATAATATTTCCAAATGTAGAACTACAGGTCACAGGCTACCAAGCCATGTGCTTGAGAAAAGATATTAAAGAGGATGACACTGCCCATCAGTCCCATTGTACAAAAGGAGTGCCCAAGCTTCATCAAGCAGCAAGCCACATGAATTTTAAAAAATATTCCAAGGCCCCTACACCAACTCCTGCCCCTACTCCAAACTTCTGACGATGCAGTGTGCCTGGAGCAGGGCCAGACTGGAGACTCACTGGTTTAGGGTCCCCTGTGGGACAGCCACACTATACAAGTTTAAGTGTCCAGTAATGATCACAGCACCATCTTACATGGTTTAGATTTTGACCTGTTAGAAAGCTGAGGGTTGAAACACATGATTCCAAAGTCCCTTTCTAAGCTCAGATTCGATAATCCGGTCATTAAGAAAATAAAACTCCATTATGCATAATCAGGAAGATCAACTCGCTCAGGGGACCGCTCTCCCTGAGTCACAAGACACCCCTCCACACACACACACACACACACACACACACACACACACACACACACACACACACTTCCTGCATTGCAAGTGACAAAGCCTGAGGAATCAGCCAACTGGTGTGGCTTTTATTGGCAACACACTTGTCTTTAATTACTCCGGACCCTTCCTGGAGTACCATTTTTTTTTTTTTCGGTATGCAGGCCTCTCACTGCTGTGGCCTCTCCCATTGCGGAGCACAGGCTCCGGACACGCAGGCTCAACGGCCATGGCTCACGGGCCCAGCCGCTCCGCGGCATGTGGGATCTTCCCGGACCGGGGCACGAACCCGTGTCCACTGCATCAGCAGGCGGACTCTCAACCACTGTGCCACCAGGGAAGCCTGAGTACCACTTTTTATAACAGCATCTAACAGGCTCCAGTTGTTAGTTTTAAGATTTTGTTCCCTAAAAGAAAACTATATATTGAAAGTTTAAAGAATAATTCGAGTTGGAATTGGTTGTTTGCAAGGGCCCCATGGATGGGGAACGACTAGATAGTCACACAACTGGATTATTTACCACTCTTAGAAAAGACAACCAAGATCCTTCTGAAAAGCATATCCTAAACACCACAAAATAACAAGCCTCCTTACAAATGAGTAAAATGAAATATTTTCCCGAACTGACTTGCTTTCAGAATTCATAGGAAAAACAGCACCAGCCCATAAATCCAGGCAAAGATTGCTCTTTTGAGTTGAAATACCTGATTTCTGAAGAGAATCCTTTAAAATGCAGAAAAGAAGTTCACAACCATGATTCTGAATATAGAATAGCAACCTGGAAATCTCTACTTGATGCCACTTGTAAAGTAACTTCGTAATTTTTTATTAACTCAAGACTAGCAGGGGCTTCCCTGGTGGCGCAGTAGTTAAGAATCCGCCTGCCAATGCAGGGGACACGGGTTTGAGCCCTGGTCCGGGAAGATCCTACATGCTACGGAGCAACTAAGCCCGTGCGCCACAAGTACTGACTCTGCACTCTAGAGCCGGCGTGCCACAACTGCTGAGCCCATGCTCCACAAGAGAAGCCACCGCAATGAGAAGCCTGCGCACTGCAACGAAGAGTAGCCCCCGCTCGCCGCAACTAGAGAAAGCCTGTGTGCAGTAGTGAAGACCCAACGCAGCCAAAAGTAAAAGTAAATAAAAATTAAAAAAAAAAAAAAAAAAAGACTAGCAGAGTAACTGAGAGGCTTCTCTCCAAGTGGTACAAATGTGCAAAATATTGACAGGACACTTGGGGAAGGCAGGATGCAGCGGGTAGTAATGGTGAGGGGCTTAACCCCATCAGGACAATTTGGACACCCAGATAATGCTGCCTGCTTGAGCTCAGGGTCTGGCGCCAGTCTGCTCAAGTTCCAAAGTTCTCTGCTCCTCATAGCTTGTAAGTCTTTTAACCTTAAGATGCCTCAGTTATCTCTTTTAAAAAATGGGCGTGATAAAAAAAATGGTACCTATGCCATAGAGGGGTGTAAAGGATTTAATGAGCTAAAGCACGTGAAGGGCTTAGGCTCATTTCTGCCTGGCGTTAAGTGTTCAACAAATTTTAGTCCTTGTACACAGACAGACACGAGCAGATTATACATAATGCATACAAGGCCAGGCAGCCAGAATGTTGTCATTATTATTCCATAAAGTAACACAACAATCAGGGCCAAAAGATAACTGCAGTTTCACTTAGCGTGTTCCAACAGAGCTGCCTGATGAATCCAGTCAAAACCCTCACAAGTGGCATTTTAATCAGGACCATATTTGCAGAACAATGTCTAACATGTGCGCCCCAGAGTAAAGTGTGACCAAAGGCCAGGTCACAGGAGCTAACACTGTCCTCCTGTGGAAGAAGTTACATTCGTAATGATACCTTGTTCCTTTTCAGGCGTCTCATTTGTGCTCACAGCCTCTGGTGCCAGCACGTCGCAGCCCGGTAAACGCTCCCTGAGGAGTTCGGCAGACCCCCACCCCCGAGCACATCACCACGAGAGTCGTGCGCAGGACGAGGCTGCGCACGCTATGAAACACGCCTGGAAAGCTCGCGCCACCTTTCCAAGAGACACAAGTACCTTGAAGACAATATCCCATACACTTCACAAAACCAGTGGCCCTTGGGGTGAAAAAGCAAAGTGAAATTGGATCCAAGAGATCTACTTCAGGGTCTCTGAGTATAGAATAGCAACTTGGAAATCTCTCTGTTATGCCACTTGCTGAAGTTAATTTGTGATTCTTTCTGAAATCAAGACAAGCAAAGTAAGCGTGAGCTTTGTCTCAGACTGGTGCAAATAGGCAAAAGCCTCAGCTTCCACCTCATCGATGAAAAATATGACCATTTTCACCAGCCACTTTACACAAATACAAAAAAGGCTCTGGATACGCCAGAGAGAGATCTAAAACACCTAGCAGATGAAAGCTGAGGCAATAGGAAACCGAGCTGAAAACTGTTACACTCAGCAGAAGACCTGCAACTACAAGTAAACACACCTCGGCCTTCGACAATGGGGCCTGTGGCTGCGGCGCGTGCTAGTGCTATGCGCACAGAGCGACTTAAAGATCAACAAGCACATTCTTTTAACCCCTGCTGCAGTTTCCTGCTTTCTACTCAGGAGCCTGGGTCCCGCTGCCCCTCACCAAAGGTCGCCCCCCAAAGCAGGCAGACCCGTGCATGGCGGCCCAAGCCATGGGTTCAAGGCCTCTGCCTTTTGAAATTCCTTTATCTGTCTGTGGATACATGTCAGGAGAACTCAGGAAAAGGCTGCTAATAAATCCTTTGCTGGACTCATGGCCACTGTTGTCTGCCTCTGAGGTAAGGTTCTGAAAGGGGGACACGGGTCAGTGAATCCAACATGGGGAAAATGAACCCCTGTGAAAGAGCCCACATCTGCCTCTCATTGGTGGCTGTCCTTCGGTTCTAGGTGGTAGTTTCAGGTCTCAGGAGGGCAGCCATTTTTTTTTAAATGAATGACTTTGAGGATTTCATCCTAGTGACTCCTACTATTATATCCCATATTATGGTCTATTGTGGTCTATGCAGAAAAAAAAACCCCAAAACTTGGAAATGAAGCCAAAAATGATCATCGTGTGAACTTTTAACGTCATGCTGACCCATGTTCTAATAAGTGTGCCCCCCGCACCACGAAGGGTCATCTGATTCCCTCTGAAAACATAACCTGACTTAACCAACACTTTATTAGGACATTTTACAACTCTATAAAAGTCCGAGGATAACATGTAGAAAGACAATAAGGTACGCCATAGCCTCTTTTTCTTTTCTGGTAGAGATGATAACCCCAGAGGTTAAGACTTTACTGTCCTCTAAGACATGAACCCATTTTGATCTTCTTTGTCCTTTTTTAAAAAATTTTATTGAAGTATAGTTGAATTTACAATGTTGTTTTCATTTTGATCTTCTTTGAACATTCCTCTTTCCATGGACATTTTAATCAGTTCCTCACATCCTCACTGAATCAGTTTTGTTATTATGCTAGTTCTCTCATTAGATGAGTTCAATAAAACTCTGACACATGCTCTCTACTGGCATGTTTTTAACAATCTAAGAATGAGCCTTTGATAGTTCATGGGCCCAACAATCAAATGATCCCTGGGACATTGAGTTCTGTGCTTAAGGACCCCTCAGCGGTCATACTCAAAGGTCAACCATGCAAAGACCAGCACATTCAGGCACAAATGAGGCCCCAGCACAGGTGGGACACCCCTCCTCCACAGAGGCCACATATTTAAACAGAGAAAAACATATATGTTGAAAGTGAGGGAGGGCACTAATTCCACTCCTACACGTATATACACAAGAGAAATGAGTGCCTGTCTCCATAAAATACCCAAACTGGAAACAACCCAAATGTCTTTCCACAGGAGAGTGGATAAACAAATTACAGTTTATTCATAAGATGGGATACTATACAGCAAGAACAAAGTACCGCTATACACAAAAACATTCTGTTGTGCAAAAGTAGCCATATATAAAAGAGTACATATTGTATGATTCCATTTACATGAAACTCCAGTACAGGCAAAACTAACCTATGATGACAGATTACCTATGAGAGGGGGAATGACTGGGAAAAGGCATGATGGAACTTTCTAGAGGGATAGAAATAAAATTGATCTGGATGATGCTTACAGAGGCACGCACTTACATTAAAAAAATTATCAAGCCATACAATTATGACTTCAACATTTTACTCTATGTAAATCGCACCTGAAAATGAATAAATTTTTAAAGGAGGAGGGATAAAGAAAAATGTATTCTAAAAGAAGTGGATGAGAGAGAGGTATAGAGAAGAAAGGGAAGAGGGATTTTAAAAGATTCTTCTTCTACATGTACAGTAAATGAATTAAATAATAACTAACTAAATAAAAGAAAAAGAGGAACAAACCCAAAAAGCCACGGGGCCTGGTTAGGTACATTTACGGGTGCCAACAAATTTCAGCCCCAGAGCTGGCAAAGCCCAGGCATCTTCTTAACGATGGGGTGGCCGGACTGCCTGGTATTTTTCCTTTGAGAAATTGAGACAATACAGAGTTGCGGGTGGATACTGAATCCCCCAACTTTAGGGGATCAGGTTCATCTGGGACACTGATTAAGGATCCGATAAATGAATCAAGAAAATGCTTAAGGTAAGCTCTCTGACAGTGGTAACACTGGCATAAAGGTACACAAATAAACAACGGGATGCCACAAGATTACCCAATTCAGTCTGGGGACAAATGATTCTTAAGCCAAATAAGGCATGTGTAAACCCACTTCCAAAACGGTGAACTTATGCCAATACGATTATTATTACCTAAAGATGTATTTTCAGCTTCTAGAACTCTCTATGGCAGTGTTCTTTATTGTTAAACTCTACGGCCTCCACCTACTGGATTTTCAATAACAGGCCTAAAACATTCCCAGTGGGTGAAGACTTGAAGATAGACTCAGCCATCCGAAAGAAGAGAAGTTTCTTTTTCTGCCAAGTCTAACAGCCACAAGTGGTACAGCCCCAGCCGGTCCTGCCACATCCTTTCTGGCCCAGGTGGAACAAGCACCTCCCAAGCATGAGACTTCCCCGCCCTGGAGGTGCTCTAGCCGAGGTGAGACAAGTGTTAGGCAAGGGCAGGGGCTTCCAGGCCAGGGGAGAGGGTCCCTTCCTTCACCACAGGGACAGCGGCACACTCGGAAGGTGGCCGGCCACATGCTAAGTGATTTCCACGCACTGTCTCCTCTAATCCTCAGACTAGCCTGATGAGGTAGTCGGGCTCGGGAGGGGGGAGAAACCCAGATGGCACACTCGAGTTAGGTAATCTGAGGTGGGATTAATAAAGAGACTTTTACAAAGTAGGTGAGGTAGAGAGACGCTCCGGGGAGGCAGCTGAGGGCTAGAGACAAGGGAGCCCCAGGCCTGCCGGGATGAGGGGAAAGGAACATAGAGAAGAAAGGGACTTGATGGGAGCAGCCACCATCTGGCAGAGGGACACAGGCAGACCCAGGCAAGCCTAGAGCGGGGAGCCGGCGGGATAACCCCTGACCTTGCTGGCCTCCCTCCCTCCCGCCATCTCCCACCAGCCTCCCCTTGAGACAAAGCGCGTGGGCCACCGTGGGGCAGGATCTGCTGCCGTGGCCCACGCTGGCCAGCCCAAGGCCGAGCGAATGGAGCGGGCTGGATAGAGGTCCTGGCGGTGAAGCACATCACCCCGCCCTGGTCACAGTGACGAGCTCCTGTTCCCCGGCGCTCCCGGGGCTCTTCCCGCACTGCCCTCCCTGCCCTGGCCTCCACAAACGCTTATGGTGCCCCGGCCCTGAGCAAAGGCCAACCTCGAGGTTTCAGCGGCTGTGGATCTGTGGTTTGGAATAAGCCAACAGGACACATTAAAGGCTTCCAAGGCGGGGCCCACCTTCTAAACTGGAGTTGGAGTCCCTTCTCCTTCCCACGGTCCTCCCCTCTCACTCCTTCCTCCTTCATCTTCACTGAAAGCTTTGCCTCTTTTATCCAGAAAAGTCCCCCTTCCAACCCAGAATTTGGCTCAACTTCAAGGATGGTCCTTGCCCCCAAATTGGGGATTTTGTTTGGAAGGGCAAAAGAATTCACCCTCATTTACACATCAGTAGACTCAACCCAAGGGGACCCAGATGTGAGACTTTCCTCCTCTTAAAATGGGAGAGAGAGGGCTGCCAGGTTCAACTGTAGTCCAAGAAAAAATGTCTGTCCTCCCACGACTGTTCACAGAAAGCAAGGTTTATCAGCATGTAACCCACAAAACTCTCCCCAGCTTTCTGCACACCAAGAAGAAAGGACAAGGAAAAAGTTAGCAGGATCCTCTGAGGCAAGATCCTGAAGAAAGATGAAACTGGCTTTCTATTTGTTCTAGACTGGGGGCGGGGTACCGGTAGAGGGCCCAGGGGGTGAAGCCTGGAGCATATCACTGTTCTTCCTCAACAACCCCCTTCCATAAAACCCTCCCACGTAGCCCACACGGCTCTTTAAGGGGGGCACCTGCTTCTCTGGGCCCAGCGTCCCCTACACCACCTGCCCCCTATGGCCCCAGGTCTCAGGCATGGTCTGGTGCCACCGGAACTACAGCAGGGGCCCCGGGGATTCCTGCACACAGCTCTCCCCACCAAGAACAGGCCCATCTGGCCCAGCGCTGGGCAGGAAGGATACAGTCCAGGGACTTTTTAGACCCACTTGGTATTTCCCTCTGGGATCAGCCTGCAGGTGATTTCCCGCCCCCTCCTCCTTTTTTAACCTAATTCCCACTATTATTTACAACTGTGTGGTATGAAGTTTCTTAACATGACTGAGTTACATTTTTTGTAATTAACCCTTCTGCAAAGAGCATAATTTTCAAAACCTTACTGAAAAATAGATTTTACTCAATGCTTCATGGCCATAAAGGGGAAAAAGAAAATAATACTGCTCCTATCAAGAAAGCAATATGTTACAAAGCTAGAAACATGGCATAATTGGAATTCTGCATTTAGTTTGACTGCTACTTGATTTAAGTGGTCAAAACTGAGTTTCACCTCCATTTTGAATGGAATGGTAAAGGGCAAGAGTCTTTGAAACTATCAAAGCATAAAAAAAGTCCACAAATAAAACAATTTGACATTTTTCCAGCATTTTCTAAGTGATACACAGTTTGGAAAGAGAACATTCCGGGCCTTAAGAAAGTGATTTCAAAACAAGTATCCCCCGATATGAAGGGCAAAGCTATACGTGCTCCTCTTGACACAGCATACAAGAGGTCAAGCTGTCAACTCATCCTCTTAAAGAGTCCCATGAAATTCCTCCTCAAGTGCCGCCACAGCTTTGGGCAGTAGAACCCACACAGGAGACAGGAAAAGGGTTTCGCTTTGTACTCACTCTTACAAAGTTGTCAGGGAACAAACCTCTCCTGCCATTGATCTGTCCCTCCCACCAGCCTCCATCCGCCTTCCTGATGTTGGTGATGATCTCACCCACGGTGATCGTCAGCTCATCGTCGTGCTGGGCCTGGTAGTCAAACTCCACCATGGCCTCCACTGGAAGGAACAGGGACCAAACAAAAACAAGAACAAAACAAAACAAAACAAAACAGCACTTTAGATCAGATGTTGGAGAAGTCCAAAGCCCAGCAGCCCTGGAAGGCCAGGAAAGTCATATTCAAGGGGCTTCCCCTCTACCAATGCTTAAAATAACAGGGCCACACACGGTTGCCCGACTTTGGTTAACCTGAGGCCTGTAGCACAGAAACCACAAAGTGCTGGTCTGCGGTCAGGCACAGGCAGAGTGGCCTACAGGTCTCAGGGCCAGCAGGGGCTTCAGAGGGGAAACCACACAATGACAGAAGGCCAACGACACTTGTGCACCACCCCGCCCCCAGACGGAGTCCAGCAACATTTCCCCAAGTGCAGAGGTGGCAGATAACTACAGGTGCAGGTTCGGCTCTCAGATGCCCTCTCCTTCACCAAGACTAGGTGATGCTAACCTCTCTGGGCCTCAGTTGTGCAAAATGTGGGTGATGATCATTCCCACCCTACAGAGATAATGCCCGCCTTTCAGCAACAACTCGTGTGAACACAGCCGATAACAGAGGGCCCCGCCAGCCCAACCAACAACTCAGACCGCTCACAGCTGTGGGCACAACTGCCTTCACAACAGATGGCTTCTTAGGCAGCAATACCATTTTAAACTGTTCTCCCAATCCAGGGTGATTTTGTATACCTGGTAATAGGTGGAGGCAACAGATGAGGCAGACGGGTCTTCTGGTACCGATGCAAATTAGCAGAGCCAACCAATCCAGAGGCTGGTTAGTTTATCTATACATGGATTAAAGAACTCATGTGTCTTTCGGCCTCGCCTCATGCCCACCTCAATCAGTCAATCTCCTGTCCTTTTCCTTTTGTATTTGCAGCTTAATATGAATGAATGGATGGACGGACGGACGGATGGACAAAGGGAGAATGAATAAATACAAGGGTAGTGAAAATTAGGTGTAACCCCAAGCAGCGAATTAGCAACTTAGAAATTACAGTAAAAGAATGGAAGTGGAAAAGTTAAGTGAGCTCTATAAAGAACACATACGCAAAAGTGAACTCAAAATGGATCATACGCCTGAATGTAAGAGCTAAAACTGCAACATTTTTATAAGAAAGCATACGAGAAAATCTTAGTGATCTTGGGTTTGGCAAAGATTTCTCCAATGGGGCTTTGGTGGCGCAGTTGCTAAGAATCTGTCTGCCAATGCAGGCGACACGGGTTTGAGCCCTCGTCTGGGAAGATCCCACATGCCACGGAGCAACTAAGTCCGTGCGCCACAACTACTGGGTCTGCACTCTAGAGCTCGCATACCACAACTACTGAGCCCACGTGCTGCAACTGCTGAAGCCTGCGTGCCTAGAGCCCGCGCTCCGCAACAAGAGAAGCCACCGCAATGAGAAGCCCACGCACCGCAATGAAGAGTAGCCCCGGCTCGCCGCAACCAGGGAAAGCCCGCGTGCGGCAACGAAGACCCAATGTAGCCAAACATAAAAAACAAATAAATGTATATATAAAAAAAGATTTCTCCAACAGGAGACAAAGAAAGCACAAATGACTTTTACAAATTCAATATATTGGGGTAGGTTTTCCAGGAAGAAGTTTGGTAGGTGAGGGGCTCCTTGTCAAATGCACTTTGCATATCCATTAGGGATACACTCTCAAAGTGTTTCCAGATCAAACGACCCCGTCCACCCAGACTGGTGTGCTCACCTTGTCCACTTATAATGTCAGCTAACCCACACTGTTCATAAGCAACTCAAAGCAGAATTTGCTTTCCGAGATCAGTTTTGCATTCCAAAATTAGCTGGCTGACTCTGCTGTCAGAAATCTGCCCAGGCTGAAGTCGAGTTGTGAACCATTTTCATCACTTATCAACAGAAAGGAGAAGCATAAGAGCATAAACAAGGCAACCTTTTCAGATTTCTCCTGGTTCCTGACAAGTACAAAGGCAGAAACACTCCAATTTTCTTGTATCATATTCTCACCCCAGCAGGTAAAATGAGTCATCAGAACAATCAGAACCAGGTCGATTAAAAAGCAGCTTTCTTCAAATTACCTAGACATGGATCTACTGAAGCTTTGCTATCGGAATGGAGATTACAGCAACCACTGTTTATGTGCCAGACACTTTTCCTGCATTATCTCACTTAATCCTCACAGTATTATGATGCCCATCTTCCCAATTAAAGAACCTGAAGCTTAGCAAAGCAGTTAAGCTTATTTTCTGAGCCAGTGCCCTCCAAACTGGGGTGCACTCACTTCAGGAATTAGTGAACAACAAAAAAAAGAAAACATCTATTCATTTTGTTTTCATTTTAAAAAGAGAAAAATTCAACTTCTCTAACGCTCCAGTTGCAGAATGACACCAGCTCCTTCATCCAGCCTCTAGGTCAGGCAGTCAGGGGTGCTCGGAGGGCATGGAGCGGCCTGAGGGACAGCTGTGCCCCTAGACAAGGGCGGCTGCCAGGGCCAGCTTTCAGCTCCATGGGGCACCCTGCAGTTCTGGGAGGCCTCTTGGTAGAGCCTCTTTATGACTATTACCCCCTTTAACTAAAATCACCCTCACTAAATGGATGAGGGACTTGAGAAGATTTGGGTAAAGAAAGTAGGGGCTGTAGATAATACTCAACACACGCCCAAGTCAACAAGAAAATGGTGGAGCTGCCACTTCAGCCCCTGGGTGGGAACTCTTTGTCAGCCATGTTGGGGGGTGAACACGAGGACAAGCCAATCAGCACAAAACACTCTGAGTTATCAAGATAATTTGTAATATGGGTTTTCTCCCACCCTTGATATAGGTTTAAGTTATCTAATTATAATATGGAACTATTGGGTTTAGCAAGATATTCAAAACTATGTACCTGAGCCATGAAGACAAATGTCCATTTTTCACCAATGCCTAAAACCACATAATAGTCAATCTTATGTTTTCCATAAGTTCATTAAACCTAACAATAAATATTTAGAAACTTCTTTTGGGTTTTCTTAATCAACTAGTACAGCAATATATTACATGATCTATAAATAAATATATGTATGGAGATAGTCATTTTTTTAAATAACAGGTATTATTTTTTTTTAACAAGAAAAGGCTTGGAATACTGACCTAGGCTCCCCAAGGCTGCTCCTATCTTAGTACTTAGAGATGAAAGCTCATAGCTTTTCTGAGGGGACAGAAAATCGCCCTAAGCGGAGTTGGGGGGAAGCAGCACATGGGGCCTGCCTGAAGGAGCCGGGGGAGGAATCTGGTCAAGGGTCCATCTCGACGCTGAACTTAAACCCTGTGTACTTTGGGGAACTCAGAACCCCATCCACTTCCAGCACACAACCTTGCTTCTCCTTTCCTCAACAGCAAGTCTCATTTTCTGCATTCTACACGTGGGCTCTATCAAGGTAAAGCTGGACGAGGGCAAAGGAATCTGCTTCAAGAAGATAGGTCCTAAGAAATAAACAGCTGCTGCCTGTTGTTGAAAACTGGAGAGAAGCACATCCTGGGTTTGCTTCCGTCTCCCTCTTATGAGGAGTCCAAGAACACAGCTTAACTGATCGCTGCTAGAAGTAAGGCTGGGGATTAGGGACTGGGGACTCAGGGATATATAAAGCATAACTGCATAGTTTTCGAGTCTTCCCAATATACTATTGAGCTGGTCTTTCCTGATCTACCCTTCCTTTAAACTCCTGGACACTTCATCCCATGCACGCAGCCTAGCTCCTTCCTGGCTCATCCAGCCCCCAAGCCTCCCTGGGCCCTGGTATCGAGGCAATTCCACACTGTGGTGGCTGCATGTGTGTCTCGGCCTCCCAGCGACCCTCTAAATGGCTTCTGGGTACAGATCTCCCTTAGTTCTGTCATGGCCCCTACGAGCATCCCTGACATACAGTAGGTACTCAACAAAGCCTTGAGAAGCTGACGGCTCAGCTTGCATTTGCATTTTATAAAGGCAGATGGTTCTCTGCCCAACAAAGATGCTACTAAAATGCCAAGTGTCAATCACATTTTTGCAAATTGAGTCAGATCTTCAGTGCACTAAGGGAGCTTGCTATTTAAAGGATCCTGCAGTTAATTCTTTTGTAACATGAATAATCACTTCCTGCTTTACCTTTCCTGTCAAGAAGAATTTTTACATATCAGGTTTCTCTAAGAGAAGGAAACCTATGTATGGCTTTATTAAGAGCTCACAAAACATGAGACTATGTCTCTCCTACCCCTTCTAAGGGCTCTTCCTGTGTCCCTTGTGAGCCTTTGAAAGGTTTAGAACTTTGCTGTCCACTAAAGTGTCACCTGCCACACGTGGCTGTTGAATACTTGAAGTCTGGCTCGTCCAAATTGAGACATACTGTAAAATACACAGCAAGTTGCAAAGACTTATGAGGGAAAAAAAAAGAATGTAAAGTATCTCATTAATTTTTAGATTGATTGTATGTTGAAATGATCCTATTTTAGATATGCTGGGTGAAATTCTTCAATTTCATTTCAAGCATTATTCCAATTAATTTCACTTGTTTCTTCTCCCTTTCTGAATGTGGCTACTAAAACACTTAAAATCACTTCTGCGGCCCGTATTATGTTTCTATTTTACAGAGATGCTTGAGGATAATACTTGGCAGACAGGAGCTCTAGACCTCACACGGCACCAACACAGTCGAAATATTCACAAGGGCCCATGAGAAAGTGTGTGGCCCCAAAACCCATCTCCTTGCCTTCAGGAAGCTGCAGGTAGCTGCAGCAAGGATAAAACCCGACCTACAATTTTTTTTAACAGTACCCTTTGGGAAACTACCTCTGGGCATGAGCACAAAATTAAAACATTAAGCTAAATAAAATATAACAGAGGTGTAATTAGGCCAACAGCAAACAAAATCCCATATTTAAAGACACCATAAATTACAAAACTTAAGGAAGTCTCCCTGTCAGAAAATACCACCCTCCAGCTGCCTGCCTCCCCAAGTCGGCTCCAGCTACCATGGCCGCAAAAGCCAAAGCTACAGTTAACCCGAGGGCACAGAGAGATAGAGGCAGAGCCAGAGGAGATGAGATCTGCCTCGAAATGCAAAATGCTTCAACCTCCCCATCTCCGCCTTCAAACTTGCTGGGATGTCTCCTCCCCCCAAAGATGAAATGGGTGGTTTTAACCGTGGTTGGCTAAGCCAGCTGCCAAGCAGCTTGTCACGGGGGTGGCGGGGCAAACTTCTCACAGTGGCGGTGGGTGGCGTTTCAGAGGCCCCGCTCTGTGACCGGCCCCTCCCCACCTCTGTGCACTGAACTTGATCTCTCCCCGGGAGCTCACCACAATGCGTGAGCGTTCACTGCGGCTCATTCCAATCAGACTATGAGCTCTTGCTGGGAAAAGCCCTTCTCTTTTTCAGGATTCCACCTCCCTTGGCCAGCATCAAGTGTTTTTCCAGCCCTCTGATTGAAGAGAGCAGATACAATCAAGAAGTAATTTTTCTTTTTTCTTTCAGGGTAGATTTTTTTTTTAATTGGAGTATAGTTGCTTTACAATGTGGTGTTATTTTCTGCTGTACAGCAAAAAGTGAATCAGCTATACGGATACATGTAATTTTTCACCAAGAAAGATTTCACCAAAAAAGATCACAGCTGCTGGTCATTAGAGACAGAAAGCACATGAGTTATCATCTTGTCAAACCCTTTTCTTAACTATACAGATGAGGAACTGAGGCCTGGAAGGTTCCATGACTGAGGCTCACAGAGCTAAATAATGGCAGCATCAAGACTAGGACTCAGCTCTCCCATCTTACAGTCCAGGTGAGAGAAGGGAAAATCTAAAGCAAAAAGGAAGGAAAACTGACACCATGAGGTCCAGACTTCCACACCGTTGGCCTTTTTTCCTTCTTTCTTTCACCCATAGCATAGTTTGCAGGATACCCGGACAAAATTACACTGGTCAGGAACCTATGTTCAAATCTACAGAAACAGAAAACAGATGAGTGGTTGCCTAGGGCTGGAGTGGGAACGGGGCCTGACTGCAAATGGCTACGAGATGTCTTTGGGGGCGACGGAAACGTTCTAAACTTAAATTCTGGTGAGAGTTTCACAATGCTATAAATTTATTAAAATCATTGAACTGTACACTTAAAACGGGCAGAATTTTATACTTCAATACAGCTTTTAAAAATACAGAGTTTGTGTAATGCATATTTTGGAATTTATGATTGTAAAGATTCACGCATCGAGGTGGCTGCCTGTGTCTGTGTCCCTGGGAGAAACCATTCCCCACTCGGGGAGGGGAAGCCGTTTGGGGGACTTTCCCCTCCCTGATGAGATACAGTCTGATGGGACTGTCCATCAACATGCCCCGCCCTCTACCAGCGCAGGACTCAACTATGTCGCACAGCAGCAGCTGTGACAAAGACTGGAACCGGCTGCGGCAAATCCCCCAGCAGGGCCCCCAGATGAGGCAGTGATCCCCGGGGCTGCCTGGGTGCCATCTTTCCCAGACCTGATCCTCCAGCTTTTCCTTCCACCCTGTAAACCAGCCCGTAGCCTTCCAGTAAATCCGCTTCCCTATTTTAGTTAAAGGGGAGTTGGTTTCTGTTGCTTACGGCCAGAGAACCCTAATGGATACACTCAAGCATCAACTTTTTTTTTTTAAATTTTTTTGGCCTTGCTGGCAGCATGTGGGATCTTAGTTCCCCGACCAGGGATCAAACCCATTCCCCCCGCAGTGGAAGCACGGCATCTTAACCACTGGACCACCAGGGAAGTCCAAGCAGCGACTTTTTGAAAAACCAGACTCTTCCCAACACGGGTCTGCACGAAGCCCAGTTCTCACCACCTCATGCTTTCTCGGTAGTGTCAGGGCTAAGGGTTTGGGGACCTGAACTTCCCGGGTGAGGACCACAGGCGCTGCAGGGCTTTCAAGTCCAACAAAGCTGACCTTGACACCAGCCATGTTTTCCTTTGGTGTCTTCACAAACACACCACTAAGGGGCACCAGGCCAACAAGGGGTCATTCCTAAGGCCTGAAACTTAAAAACTGAGTGTTAGCTCCCCCGAGGAAGACAGGCTCAGAACGCACACCTCAGTGAACAAAGAGCCACTGGGCCTGAACTCTCTCCCTGGGTAGGAGGCAGCAAACCGTTGTCTATAGCAGGCCAGAAGCAGCTCCCAGAACTGGGCATCAGCAGGGAAGTGGGAAAGAGAGAAATCAAGACGAGAAAGGAGAGACCCAGCTGTGAGAGACAAACGAAGGCCCACCACCGGCTGCCACAGCCAGCACTAAGGCCACTCCCGTCACACTGCTTTCTAGAACAGCCCAAGGAACCCGGGCCTCCCAGCCCGTCTCCCCCCCTCTTGTCATCTCTAAGTGTCTTTACAGAGGATGTGAGGTGGAAGAGAAAGAGCACAGGCTTTGGAGCCTGGGAGGCCCGGGAGTGAATTCCAGCTGAGACATTCACTAGCTGGGTGACATGAACCCGGATACCTTGCTTGAGTTCACTTCCTTTGTGCTTAAAACTGGGAGATGATCTATCCACTGGGTAGCTGCAAGGAGAAGGGACGATGCCTGTAACCTCCTGTACACAGAAGCTGCTCCACGAACGACAGCCACTAGTCCCACCGGCCCTTATCACGCTGTGCTGTGACGGTTTCCCTGTGCCCGTCCTCCCTGTCTGCCCCCTGGAATGGGAGCCCTTAAAGGGCATATCTGAGTGTCCCCATCCCTCGCCTGGCACAGAGTAGGTGCTCGGTAAATGTTGGTGACTGAGTACACGTCCGGAGAAAGTGTGACCCCCCCAAAACAGAGCTTATCACTCAGCACAATGAAATGCAGTTGCCACTGGGAGCCTAGATGTTTGGCCGGAAGGCTAGACAAGGTCCAAGATCGGGATGACCAGACAGCCACAGAACAAGTATGGCGCACTGGGCCAAGCCTATCGAGTGCTACTGGGATCAGCCTCAACTCCATCCCCACCTCTGCCATGATCGGACCACTGCCCCTGACAGCAGAAGGGCACTGGATGAAAGCTGAGAACGGGAGGCAGGGCCAGGGCTGGGCCGGGCCGCCCCGCTCCCTCAATGGGGAAGCGTTTCACAAAGCCGGGGGTTAAGTCCCTCACAGCCTGCGCTAGGAAGCCTACACTCACCAGGGCCTCACCCAAGGAGCTAAGAACAATGAGTTATTAAACACTTCCCGACTAAAATTAACCCTTGCACACCTCATGCACAGCTCTCTTAAGAGCATGCATTACACAGACTGGATGAGGATATTAGCCAGAAAAAGACTCTTCAAATGAAAAAGGAAACGGAGAAAGCGTGCAGACGGTCGTGCAGGTTAAAAAACAAAAGTGAAGGTCTTCCCTGGTGGCGCAGCGGTTGAGAGTCCGCCTGCCGATGCAGGGGACACGGGTTCGTGCCCCGGTCCGGGAAGATCCCACATGCCACGGAGCGGCTGGGCCCGTGAGCCATGGCTGCTGAGCCTGCGCGTCCGGAGCCTGTGCTCCGCAACGGGAGAGGCCACAACAGTGAGAAGCCCGCATACCGCAAAAATAAATAAATAAATAAATAAAAGTGAAGACTAAAGACAATTGATTAGAGTTAGATAACCCTGTACAAAGAAGGACTCTGCATAACAGTCATGGAGGGGAAAATAAACTGCCTCTTAGAAAACCAATTTTGTAAAAAGTCAGTTAAATCAAAATGGTTTAGCCACTTAAAGAAAACAGAACCTTTTTTTAAGCAAAAGACAGAAAGCACATGAATGTTGCTTTCTATAAATATTTAACAGTTTTAAGTAATAAAATGGCTTGAGGATAAGTAGAGATGCTATTTTTTTTCCCTGACTTTATAATGACAGCCTGGTTCTCAGACTCAAAGGATATCCAAAGATAGGTGCCTGATTCCAGAGTGATCCCCTATTTTCCCCAGTGAGAAGATCCAAAAGGTTTGGGGCCAACCAAACTTTAAAAGAGAAGATGAAACAGTCAAATGTCTGCTTGTACTATGTATTAATTTAATTAGAGATTATGTAAAATAAAATACTCAGAAAATACTGCTTTGGGGACTTCCCTGGTGGCGCACTGGTTAAGAATCTGCCTGCCAATGCAGGGGACACAGGTTCAGTCCCTGGTCCGGGAAGATCCCACATGCGGCGGAGCAACTAAGCCCATGCGCCACAACTACTGAGCCTGTGCTCTAGAGCCCGCGAGCCACAACTACTGAGCCCACGTGCCACAACTACTGAGCCCGTGTGCTACAACTACTGAAGCCAGGGGCCCTAGAGCCCACGTGCCACAACTATTGAGACCACATGCCACAACTACTGAAGCCGGAGCACTCTAGGGCCCCTGTACCGCAACTACTGAAGCCCGCGCACCTAGAGCCCGTGCTCCGCAACAAGAGAAGCCACGACAATGAGAAACCCATGCGCCGCAACTAGAGAAAGCCCGCGTGCAGCAACAAGGACCCAATGTAGCCCCCCGCCAAAAAAAATAGAAAATACTGCTTTTCCCCCGACACCCACTCTTTTCAGGAACCAATTTTATTCAACAGACACTACATGGATTGTTGAAACACGATTATGGATAAGGTATCTAAAAGGTTTGCTTGAACTTCTTTATTAAAAATTAATTTATATTAATTTATAGAGCCCTATAGTGCAAGATCCTTTGTAAGAACTGTAAAAGAATACATGATGGGGGCGGATGGGAAACCAGCTTCACAGTTGGACACGTGTGAAAGAAAAAGGGCAAAAGCCTTTCCGTTGATTTCAGTGTAGCTAAGCTGAATCAGCTTTAAGAGGCAAGAATGTTTAGAAGAGTGGAGAACAAGGTCAAAAGGAGGGAAGTGAAGAGGATTCCAGAGAAAAACATGGTCAGTCTGCCCGGGGGTGGGGGGCGCGGGTTGGGGGCGAGGGCTGAGTCACCGCCTGGCCTTCTGTTAACAAGAAATGTACTGTCTGGTAAGGGAGAAAGTAGACAGAGAGGTGACAGGAAACCACAGCGAACCTTTGCTGCCGAGTTAGTGCCCCTCTTCAGGCTTCGTTTATACCCCAGGTATAATAGTCCTGCTAAACTGTGAGCCCCTGGAAGGCAGAAGGGAAGTGTAAAGCTGAAGCAGTGGGTCTCCTAAAAGAAAAGTCGCACTGCCCAACTTATCTTCCTCCCTCAGGTGCTGAGCTGACTGGCCCCATCACTCACTCAAGAAATGTTTGTTGTTGAGTGGGGAGAAATTTACCAGGGTATTTTGACAAGAAGCTGAGAATCCAAGAAGATGGGATCTGAGACAAAGGCACAGGGCTGAGAGCAGAACATAACAGCAAAACAGCAGCTCTTCAAAGCACTCTAGACTTTCAAACTGTCAGAAGCATAACTACTTTGAACTCCCCAACAGCCAAGTGGGAGATAACACATAGAGCATTTGCAACACCATAATGTGTCGGTTATTTGGGCTGGCACATTTCATGGTTTCATACATGATATTATACAGTAATTGTGAATCTTTCCACACTATAACCACCAACAGTTTCCAAGTCTTTTTGGTTGGCATGTTTAATAGTAGGATAACAATTTGAATTGAAAGTTTTTGGTCAAGTATCCACTTCAAGAACATTCGTAATCAACTAAATTATACTTTGTCACGATACCAGAAAACCACTTAGTAAGTATGCATCGTAGATTAACAGAAAATGGAAGTAAAGTTAAAACCCAACATTTTTCTTTCCTTTGAAGGTTATAATTTAAAGTTGGACAAATAGAAAAAAATACCTAAATAAACTGGACTGAGGCTTAAAACTTTGGAAACCTTTTCCAAAACTGAAACATGAGCTTAATAAAAATAAAGAAAACTAAAAGGATCAACATCCCTACATCAATAGACTTCTAGGATGATCTGAGTAGATGAATGTGTATTTTTTTCAGAAATAATTACATCGCCTCTAAATATTATTTTTCATTTTTGAAAAAAAGCCAGGTAGCCTTGGAGAAATGGCTGATTCCAGGTCTGGGCAGGAAAGGTGACAAGCCTGAAATGTTTCGGCATACAAACATCTTGTCAAAAACAAGAAACATCTTGTCAAAGCAAGGAAGCCATCAAAGACTAACAGAGTCATGTCAAAAGGATTCAGAACTGAATGAGAAAAGGCTCCCACTTGCCACAAATGGGACAATATGACTATCAGTAAGAATAACTGCAGTGGATTGAAACACATCAAATAGGTTCCATGTCTCAAACTGATACATGTTAATGTGAATCTATGCTGCAGAGTGATTTTTTTCTTTAAATCAAGGCTAGGGAATCGACTCCCTGTTCTGAAAAGTGGTAAATTCAGGGAAAGAACCAAACGTTTATCCTGCTTTTTCCATATGAATTCAGGATAAACCGAATCGTTGATGAGAAGAAACTTCTCTTCACAGGAGTATTCTGGCCAGTAAGTGAAGAACGAATGAGAGAATTAGACAATCGACATTTCACAACATCTAATGTAATCAAGGACATGGGCAATGGTCACTAACGGCTGCTAACATTACAGAAAGGGAGACAACCAGGCTTCGAGAGCCTCATTAGGGAAGTACGCACCATTCCCATACCGCGCACTTGCCAACGAACCGAACCTAAGTCAGATCAACCTCTGGATTTACTGCCAGTTTATAGGGAGGACAGGGGTCCAGGAAGATGTTCAATGGCTCCTGAGAGTACAGTCAACCAAACCCAGACTGTAGGAGACTCCACAAGCAAACACGACTCAGTTTCTTCAACAACAACAACAACAAAATTGCAAAGGAAAAAGAAAAGAAGCGGGAGAACCTAGATTAAAAGAGACTCAGAGACGAGCAACCAATTAGAAAGTTCAGCCCTTCCAAATCCAGATTCAAATAAATGCCTTTTGAAATATTTTAACTATGTGTAATAATTGGACATTTGAACTGGCTGCCTGATGATAAGAAAACATTGTTAGTTGCTGTAAGTATAAAAATGATACTGTGATTATGGTTTTGAAAAGAGTCCTTATCTTTAAGAAATACATGCTGGGGCTTCCCTGGTGGTGCACTGGTTGAGAGTCCGCCTGCCGATGCAGGGGACATGGGTTCGTGCCCTGGCCCGGGAAGATCCCACATGCCGCAGAGCGGCTGGGCCCGAGCCATGGCCGCTGAGCCTGCGCGTCCGGAGCCTGTGCTCCACAACGGGAGAGGCTGCAACAGTGAGAGGCCCGCGTACCGCAAAAAAAAAAAAAAAAAAGAAATACATGCTGAAACACTTCCGGATTGTTAAAATGCTCTAAATGTGCAAGGAGAAGAATAACGTTCTACACTGAACCTAAAAGATGAAGAGAAAAATCTTAATGCTGGTGTAACCTGAGCTGGTGTCATCAGTAGTTTCACAAGTGATTCAGCTAACCACGTTATACACAGCAATGCACCTGAAAAGGAAGATGGGGTTTATAAAGGCAACAAGACATTAAAAGTGTGTGTGTGTGTGTGTGTGTGTGTGTGTACCTGAATTTGTTATTAAGGGCACTAAGTATCTACAGATATTTTTAAATAAACAATTGACCCAAAAGTATTTTTCCTTTTTAGTGCTACAGTTTATTCTCTGTGAATAATTATAAAATATACCTCCAGTAACCAAAACTGTGATTCTCTCCCTGCAAGGCATGCTTTGTAAGAGAAATCCTGAGGCACCTGGGATGTAAACTGTTTACTTTGGAGGGTGTACAATGCTTAATCCTAATTCCTTTGTTACCAGGTACTTTCAACTACTTAATACAATAAGCAACAAGCACCATCAAAAGTGTGTTTTAAGACTTGTGGTTGCCAAGGGGGAGGGGGTGAGGGAGAGGGATGCACTGGGAGTTTGGGGTTGGTAGATGCAAACTATTACATTTAGCATGGATAAGCAACAAGGTCCTACTGTGTAGCACAGGAAACTATATTCAATATCTTGTGATAAACCATAATGGAAAAGAACATTAAAAGAAGAATGTATATATGTATATAACTGAGTCACTTTGCTGTACAGCAGAGACTGGTACAACACTGTAAATCAACTATACTTCAATAAAAAAATAATAAAATAAATTTTTTAAAAAGTGTGTTCACAGAAAACTGTAAGACATTGATGAAAGAAATTAAAGATGATGCAAACAGATGGAGAGATATACCATGTTCTTGGATTGGAAGAATCAATATTGTGATAATGACTATACTACCCAAAGCAATCTACAGATTCAATGCAATCCCTATCAAACTACCAATGGCAATTTTCACAGAACTAGAACAAAAAATTTCACAATTTGTATAGAAACACAAAAGACCCCAAATAGCCAAAGCAATCTTTTTTTTTTTTTTTTTTTTGCGGTATGTGGGCCTCTCACTGTTGTGGCCTCTCCCGTTGCGGAGCACAGGCTCTGGACGCGCAGGCTCAGCGGCCATGGTTCACAGGCCCAGCCGCTCCACGGCACGTGGGATCTTCCCGGACCGGGGCACGAACCCATGTCCCCTGCATCGGCAGGCAGACTCTCAACCACTGCGCCACCAGGGAAGCCCTAGCCAAAGCAATCTTGAGAAAGAAAAACAGAGCTGAAGGAATCAGGCTCCCTGACTTCAGACTATACTACAAAGCTGCAGTAATCAAGACAGTATGGTACTGGCACAAAAACAGAAAGATAGATCAATGGAACAGGATAGAAAGCCCAGAGATAAACCCACGCACATATGGACAACTTATCTTTGATAAAGGTGGCAGGAATTTACAGTGGAGAAAGGGCAGCCTCTTCAATAGGTGGTGCTGGGAAAACTGGACAGATACACGTAAAAGTATGAGATTAGATCACTCCCTAACACCATACACAAAAATAAGCTCAAAATGGATTAAAGACCTAAATGTAAGGCCAGAAACTATCAAACTCTTACAGGAAAACATAGGCAGAACACTCTGTGACATAAATCACAGCAAGATCCTTTCTGACTCACATACTAGAGTAATGGAAATAAAAACAAAAATAAACAAATGGGACCTAATGAAACTTCAAAGCTTTTGCACAGCAAAGGAAACCATAAACAAGACCAAAAGACAATCCTCAGAATGGGAGAAAATATTTGCAAATGAAGCAACTGACAAAGGATTAATCTCCAAAATTTACAAGCAGCTCATGCAGCTGAATAACAAACAACCCAATCCAAAAATGGGCAGAAGACCTAAACAGACATTTCTCCAAAGAAGATATACAGACTACCAACAAACACATGAAAGAATGCTCAACATCATTAATCATTAGAGAAATGCAAATCAAAACTACAATGAGGTATCATCTCACACCAGTCAGAATGGCCATCATCAAAAAATCTAGAAATAATAAATGCTGGAGAGGGTGTGGAGAAAAGGCAACACTCTTGCTGGTGGGAATGTGAATTGGTCCAGCCACTATGGAGAACAGTATGGAGGTTCCTTAAAAACCTACAATTAGAACTACCATACAACCCAGCAATCCCACTACTGGGCATATACCCTGAGAAAACCAAAATTCAAAAAGAGTCATGTACCAAAATGTTCATTGCAGCTCTATTTACAATAGCCTGGAGATGGAAACAACCTAAGTGCCCATCATCGGATGAATGGATAAAGAAGATGTGGCACATATATACAATGGAATATTACTCAGCCATAAAAAGAAACGAAATTGAGCTATTTGTAACGAGGTGGATAGACCTAGAGTCTGTCATACAGAGTGAAGTAAGTCAGAAAGAAAAAGACAAATACCGTATGCTAACACATATATATGGAATTTAAGAGAAAAAAAATGTCATGAAGAACCTGGGGGTAAGACAGGAATAAAGACACTGACCTACTGGAGAACGGACTTGAGGATATGTGGAGGGGGAAAGGTGAGCTGTGACATGGCGAGAGAGAGTCATGGACATATACACACTAACAAACGTAAGGTAGATAGCTAGTGGGAAGCAGCTGCATGGCACAGGGATATCGGCTCCACGCTTTTTGACCACCTGGAGGGGTGGGATAGGGAGGGTGGGAGGGAGGGAGACGCAAGAGGGAAGAGATATGGGAACATATGTATATGTGTAACTGATTCACTTTGTTATAGAGCAGAAACTAACACACCATTGTAAAGCAATTATACCCCAATAAAGATGTTTAAAAAAAAAAATGGTCCACATCAAAAAAAAATTCTTAAAAAAAAATCAGTATTGTCAAGAACACATTAAGTTACCAAAATAACAAACACTTTTTAAGGATTTCAATGCAGGAATTGTGATGCTAATATTAAGAATGTTTAAGGTGATGGTTAAGTGGTATATTTAGAAAAGTTCACACTAAATAAGCATCTCAGAAATGCCCCTAACAAAAATCTCTCCAGCCTTTTTATTTCTGGATTTTTTTGTTTGTTTGTTTTGTTTTTAGGACCATGCCACACAACTTGTGGGGTCTTATTTCCCTGACCAGGCATTGAACCCAGATCCCCAGCAGTGGAAGTCCTTACCCCTGGATCACCAGGGAATTACCTCTCCAGCTTCCTTTTCAAAGAGGAAATTAAATTTCTTTTAATTTAGGGATAAACAGATAACTGTGTTTTTTGCTATAAATCTCAGTTTTTGTCCTTTGTCCATGGAATCCAAAGTTGTGTATGTCATTATTCCTTATTAAGCGAATGAATGATCCTCTTTAGCAAATAGATTCTTCTTGCAAGTATAAAAGGCTTAAGGGAAGTGGGTATAAAGAGCCTCACAAGACCCTAAAAATAGTTCTTTTAATTATCAAACCTTCCAAGCCTTAAGGGGCAATCACCTTTATATTAGTCTCTTCTCTGCCATCTGGGCTCCAAACCTTACAAACACAGTTTGCAGAAAAACAAATAAAATAACTGCTCAGTGGACTAAGCCCTTCATTACTTCTACTACGAAATACTTTATGATCTGATTATTTCATGTTAGCATAAGTGTCTTCATTCTTAAAAACAAAATGCCAATCAATAAAAAAGAAAAAAAAGAATATGCTAATATGCACTATGCCTAGTGTTGTAAACGTGAAGATGGGTAAGACAGGATTCCTTTTAGCAACCCATGATCTCACAGGGAAAATAAACATATAATAAGCTCAAACCATAATCACAAAGGGCTATGGAGGCACCATGAAGTAATAAAACTACATTTATTTTAAAACAGTCATTTCCTCCTTCTCTCCACTCCACAGCTATGTGTTGATTTTATAAATATTTGAGTTTGCTTTATGTCCACGCATTGGCTTTAAACATGATAGACGATGCACATAAGCAGGATCTAGTCCATACTTTGAAGGAGTTTATGCTCAGAGGAAATGGGTTGCAAAAATAGCTATATTTAAAGAAAGAAATGAATATGTGCAATTAGCACTATAAGTTGGTATTGGAGAACAAAATAGGGAAAAAAATACTTCAAATTGGATCAGGGAATATATTACTAGAGCAATGCTGTTTAAACGGGACCTCGAAGGGCCGTTGGGTATCAATGACAGACATCTTAGGAAGAATAAGCTTGCAAAAGGAAAGTGGGAGAAAGACAAAGCACAGGAAAAATGCACTGAGTACCTGTAGAGTACAAGTGGGAAGAGTAGAAGATTGGAGCCAGATCATCTAGAGTTTTGGAGGCCAAGCCAAGGATAACATGCCAAGCGCCATGTTACCACAGCAGTGCTTTAAGACAGGCCTTAGCCTGCAACAGAACCAACCACTTGGAGGGCTTGTGAAAACACAAGCTCTACCCCTGTAGTTACTGATTCAAGAGGTCCAGAGTAGGGCTGAGTATATGTATCTTCAATAAGTTCACAAGTGATACTGGTATTTGAGAACCACTTCCGGAGAGTTAATCTGACGATCACGTGTAGGATGGCTTAAAAAGGGAGAGGGTAGAGATGGAAACACCAGTCAGAAGACAGTTATACCCATCCAGGTGAAATGAGAGACTAAGCTGGAATCAATGGAAATAAGATAGTCAGCTATAGTCAAGAGTAGGTATTTTTGAGTAAAAGTCCATATGATAGAAAGTGTAGTACTGAATTAAAGTTACATATTAATGAGAGGAGTAACTTCCGTTCAAATTGTGTGAAAGGGTGTCTTTTTTTTCTTTTGGTAATGAATTGGCCTAGAAAAACAGAACTATACTGGGAAGTGTGTAAATATAATAATATTCCTTTTAATATTAGAAATTATAATGATATATAGAGAGAAAAACTTTGAGCTCATAATCTAGAATTTGATGAGACCACAAAAGGTGAAATCTAAACAATGCTTCTGCTCTCAGGAAAGTTGACCTCCAAAATCTATCAAGATCTATAGTTGTATATTTAATTTTTGAAGATCCTGAAGGTGAGACTCTTAAGAGAGGTGAAGGCAGGGTTAGGGGCTTTGGAAGGTTCAAATAGTAATTCCTAAGGTTTGGAGTTTAGACCAAAACTTCTTATTTATTATTATCATTCTAACCTCTACTAGTTATTCCTACTAATTAGATATCTAATAGCTAATTGAGGCAATATTTTCCTTTTCCTAGAAATTTTTCCTGCAGTAAAATACCGTCTATTGTAAGACGTACATTTGAACCACTACTTTTTTGCAGTTTATGTAAGTTACAAATATAACTTCATTATATTTGGAATTTTTATAAAGTTTAATTATCTATAAAATTAATTTGTTACTCATTTTGATTAAAATTACTGCTAAAATTTTGTAGCAAACCCTTTTTCTCTCTAGCAAAGATTAGTGTGAGAAATATTACACGGATCAGAGTGAATCATTATAGAGCAGTGGTTCTCAACCAGAGTGATTTGGCACGCAGGAGATATTTGCTAGTGTCTGGAGACATTTTTGCTTGTCAGAACTGTATATGCTACTGGCATCTAGTGGACAGAGGCCAGAGATACTACTAAACATCCAACAGTGTACAGGAAAGCCTCCCACAGCAAAGAATTATCCAGTCCAAAATGTTAATAGTGCTGCTTTTCTAGAGATATAAAGATCACTTAACACAAGTATTTAATGAGCATTTACTATTTTGTATCTAATGCACCACATATAAAATCATGAAAGTATAAATCATAATATCTTCCACAGTGAGATTTCTTTAGTGTATGGAGGGAGTACTGATGTTTTGTTTCATCATATATAAATGAGAATATTTGCCAAAGGATAAATGTTCTGAAAGAATACATATTTTTCTTCTTCTTTTGCTGGTGTCTTTTTTTTGTAGAAATCTTGGTTGCAATTTACTCACAGAACTTAGATTTGGAACGTTTCAGGCCTGGCATGGAATGCAGGTATTACACAAGTTGTAAGTGAAATAGAAGATGAATGCATGTAAAAAACTGTGTGTAAAAAAATCATGCAGTTATTGGTTAGCTGGTGTAAGCCCAGTATGAATTCTGGAAAGTATGTCTTGAGAGCAATTTATTTTCCTTTCAAATTAGGAAACGAAGGTCCAAAGAGGCCAAGTAACTTGTTTAATTCATATATATGAAACACCCTGCTTTCCATAGTACTGATCTTTGGGTACAGGCAATAAAAGGCACCAAGCAAAAACACTCACATTAGCATTGTCATGGAATCCCACTGATGCCTCTCCAATATGCGAATGGTCCATGAAGTTCCACTTTTGAATTTAACTTTGATTCCTGCTCATGTGCAAAATTCCTAACTGCTTAAAATGTATGCAACACAGAGCTGCAAAGAACTAAGTATAGCACCAAATTCTTCAGGGAGCAAAAGGTGTGGGTGCTTCCCCAACCATTATTAGCTCTTTTAAATGGTAAAGCAGAAATAATTCCTGAACACCCACAACAGGGCTCTCCCCGGCCACCCAGAACATTATTTTTCAAAAAGCATATATCTCTGAAATGAATTATCTGTGGTCAATAGGAACGTTTGAAGCATGGGAAAAGACGTTGTTTGTGTTAAGCTATAGTGTGAAAAATATGAAGAAAATACATTGCTGTAGCCTAATTCAATATACTTTCTTTGCTGACTACTCTTCAATAAGAAGTGTGGGTTTTACACCCCTTCAGCTCAAAAATTCTGTGATTTCTCTTGACACAAGGAAATGATAGTGGGTACTTTCATTGGCCCGAAGTTGATTTTAGACTCAAGGTAAAGAGCTCTTCTTCACCTGGCTTTGGAAAAGACTCTCTTACCTGTCTTGTGGTTCAGAAATCCAGTTTCACACAGTTCACACATTTTGGGTTAATGAAGGTGTTGAGGCTGTGTCTGGAACTGGATTAGCAATTCCTGCAGATGCCTATCTTTAGTGGCCTCCTTCCTTTCCCTTGTTACTTTGCTGATGCCTACCTTGGGGAGAGAGCACCAAGGGTCAGTTGTTCTTTTGCCAGCACACAGGGGAGCAGGCTGATGAGGTCCCTTCACCAGGAGGTTTTAGTAGCGTCAGTATAATGTCTTAAGCTCACCACCTTTCCTAAACATCCTATAACAACAAGACTTCCTTATAAGAATCAGAGTTTCACTATAGTTATGTAGGCAACATGGGAAAATACATTGTGGAAATAAAAAAATAAATCAATCACAGTTTAAAAGTTAATGAATTTATTCAAAAAACATTCACTGAGTGCCATGCCCACTGTGTGTCAGCAATGTACTAAGTGCTGGGGATAAAAAGATGCATAGGGCAGGGACTTTGTCCCCAAGAAGCTTTCATACTGGAAGGAGAAAGATGGATGTTGATGGGAAAACATATATGAGAGCCATTCTAGCATCTATGCAGCAGGGTAACAAGGTGAGGCAGGGGGGTGATGAAGTAGAAAATGGGTGGTAGGTTAGAAAAGATTTGTAATGGAAGAGGCACCAACTTGTTCCTTTTGAATTTTTGTTCCTCTTAAATGACAGAAAAAGGTAGTGAAAGAATCAGAACTATCTGATGTTCGAAATAAATTAGTACTGTACTCCTAAAACTCGTTCACAGTTACCTTCAAAAGATTGTCACAGTATAGTAAGTCTTTGTTTTGGGCTAATTCTTTCTAATAGACAAAGCTAATTTTCTTCAGGAAATATTTGCCATAGTGATATATAAACTTTATTGCATCTCTTTCCAAAGGCAAGCCACCAAGGGAAGATGCCATACTCGAGTTAAATCATTTTACTACCTATAATGACATATTACTGGGGTGTTTATAAGTTGCCTGCATTAAATAAGTTTGAAAAAGGGCCCCAGCTGAGGTGGATTTATCATGAATACAATGAAGCTTAGGCTTCAGTGTTCCTCACTTGCATAGGTCCCTTCCAAGATATTGAGAGGGGTCCTAGCAATTTTTGTATTCATAACTTTGCATGTTTTTATTAGATAGGATTTCCTGAAGTAGATGAGGTACAGGCCCCACAAAACCTTGATTCATCACCGGGTTTCAGGTAATTATAAGTCAGTAGGTTTCTTGAATCAGGCCTCTATTTTATTGACAAACATCAGGTGAAGTAGTTAGCAGTGTGGTAGTCTATTTTAAATCCAAAATCTACCTCAAAGATGAGCCAAGAGCTTATTAATTAATAAAGTACCACTTTTTGAATGGTGGTAGTAATCATATCTTTTTCAGAAAAAATCAGGAATGAAATATATTATGGAAAACCAGCAGTGGTTGATAATCCTAAATGTTAACTTTACTTTTTTTCTGACTATAAATTGTTTCTCCTTCATTCACCTATGCAGGTTCCGACTGATGGCTTATTTTTAAAAATTCTTTTAGTCACTTCATTGGTTCTAACAATACAAGTTCCTAGATTTTAGAAACTGAAGGGCTCTACAATGTACAAAGGCTATATAACTTAACCAGACAGAGAACATTCACATGCTGCCTTGTCTGTGGTACATCAATATTGTACCTAGAACATAAGCACTAAGAGAGAATAAGAGGAAAATCAAAGCCTTATCCCTATTAAATTATTTACCCCATTGTTGAGAATATCAATGAGGGAGGTGTGGCCACACTATGAAGGCAAATTGAGCTGCGGTCACAGAGCTGCCCTAATGTTCCCGCGGTCAACTAGTATTGGTTTCTTTAGATAGTTATGTACACACAAAAGCTTACACACTTCAGGGTGCTGTCCTCACTTTTTGCTATGTACTAAAATCCTGGCAGCTTCTCAGATTTAGAAAGGCATAAACGCTAAAAACAAAAATAACTTGGGTCTGCCCTTTGCCATGATTCAGGGTGGCTGTTTTATTTGTAATAGTTCAAAATTTTGAGATTGTCACACCTAGAAACTACTCTACTTTTCTTCTCCCAGCTGCATCTTATTCTTCCCACTTGTAGTATTTTCTCCCATTGTATATGTTTATTCACTTTATTGATAGTGTCCTTTGAAGCACAAACTTTTTAAGTTTTATAAAATCCCATTCATCTATTTTTCCTTTGTTTGTTTGTGCTTCTGGTATCATATCTAAGAAACTATTGTGTAATGCAAGGTCATAAAGATTTACCCCTGTGTTTTCTTCTAAGAGTTTTATAGCCTTAGCTCTTACATTTGGGTATTTGATCCATTTGGAGTTAATTTTCATATATGGTCTGAAGTGTAGGAGTCCAGCTTCATTATTTTGTGTGTTGACGTACTGTTTTCCCAGCATTATTTGAAAAGACTCTTCTTTCCACATTGAATTGTTTTGGCACGCTTGTTGAAAATCAATAGACCATAAATATGAGGTTTTATTTCTATACTGCCAATTGTGTTCCATTGATTTACATGTCTGTTCTTATTCCAGTACCACGCTGTGATTGCAGTAGCTTTGAACTGAGTTTTGAAACCAGGATGTGTGAGTCCTCCCACTTGTTCTTAACCGACATTGTTTTGGTTATTCTGTTTCCTTGAATTGCCATATGAAGTTTAGAATTAGGTTGGCAATTTCTGGAAATAAGTCAGCTGGGATTTTGATAGGAATTGCAATGGAACCATAGGTCGATTTTGGAAGTAGTGACATTTTAATAAGATTATCTTCCAGTCCATGAATCCAGCATGTCTTTATATTTATTTAGATCTTCTTCAATTTCTTTCAACAGTTTTGTACTTTTCAGAGTGAATCTTGCCCTTACTTGGTTAAATTTTACCCTAAGTATTTTACTTGTTTTGATGCTGTTACACATGGAATTGTTTTCTTAATTTCATTTTTGGATTACTCATTGCTGGTGTGTAGAAATAATATTGATCTTATATCCTACAACCTTGCTGAACTCATTTATTAATGCTAACAGTTATTTTCCTAGATTCCTAGGAATTTGTCTTGTGGTCTTCCAGTTTCCCAGGAATACATGAAACATTTCAAAGTCTCCGTAGACATCTCATTCCTCAGCTTTTCTCTTTAAGCTTCTCGGTTGGGCTGTTTTTTGCCCCAAAATGTTGTCCATTGCCTCATGCAACTGCCATGTTAAAATATTTGCTTGAAAATGTTTTCCAGAAATGCCACCTGAGGAGCGGCTTTTCTCACTAGACAGCTCTCAGTCAGGTCAAAGGAAAGCCTTTCAAGTGAGGTCTTCCAGGGGACCACCAGACATGTAAAACAATGACAGTTCTTTGGAATGAGACTTTGAAGGCCCTCCCAGTCCATGCAGCTCCTCTGGTACCAGGGATGTGGGCTGTTTTTCAAGGCTACCACTGGCATGGAGAGCAATGGTCAAGGACAAGTTAAAGCAACACAGATCTCATTGTTCTTACCGAAATTAATTTGTTTTCCTTGAAGAAATTTCTCCCCAATGTGCTGCAAGCCTGTTGGTTAAATTTCCAGAGTTCAGAAGAAGTTGATTCTGATTTTTGCCAGTTTGGTTGTTGTTGTTGTTGCTATTGGTATTGTGGCTTCTATGGAGGGATGAATTTTCCAATGTCTTTCCTCCATCATTTTTACTGATTTTAGTGCAATATTTTTTAAAATCTCTAAAGTATAAATGACCATAAGCTAATTAAATATTTATCATGGGAGATGATTAAGGAAAAAATAAATAAAAAGAGAAATAATAAATAAAAAGAGAAAATACAATTCTCATAGAGGCTTTCCCAGATGGGTATATGAAGTTTGAAATGGTATTTCTATATTTAGTGCTCTCAAAATTAAGGTTAAATTAACAGATGTTTTAAACCCCCTCCCTTTTTTTCATTCAGGTTAAACACAGGCTTTTGCGTCAGAACTGAGTTCAAATTCCAGCTCTGCTTCTTACTAGCTTTATGACTTAGGACAAGTTATGTAACTTCTCTGTGCCTCAGTTCCCTCATTTGTACAATGGGGTAATATATCTATCACATAAGGTTCTGTGAGGATTAACTGTTAAATGCTGATCACAGATGCCTGGCAACCCAAAATATATTAGTTTTGATAATTATCTTTATAATATTCTGCACAAATACGCTAATAATTCTTGAGTAGTGTTAACCTATAGTCAGATATTCTTTTCTTTCGTCTGGTTTCTGTTTTTTTTTTCCCCCCTTATTTGTTTTAAAGAACTAAGAAGAAAAAAAAAGAAAGAACTAAGAAGAAAATCTATTCCAGCATTTTGTAATAAAATTTTGTTCCCCAAAATTAATTTGTTTATTTTATTGATATATAAACAAAATGTTATTTATTTATTCAGCAAACATTTATTAAATACCTAGTAAATATTAGGCACTGTGTCAGGCACAGGAATAATAATGACAATAAAGTGTGGTCCCTGCTCTCAAGTTGCTGACAATCTAGGAGACTGATAAGTAAACAGGTGATTACATACACAGTAACAAAGGGTATGGTACAAGGATATACGTGGGACTATGTGATGGGAGTATGACTTTCACCAGTTCCTCTTGGATTTGTCTCTTCTTCTTTGGCTCCAGAACCAAGGAATTAGACCTATTTTTGTCTTTAACTGGGTAGTTTAAATTATGAAATTTTAAAAAATTTGTAGAGATGAAAGAAAAACACCTTGAATTATGGAGGACACTAGAAATGGTACTTTTTTTACAGAACAGAGGCTTCCTACCAGCATAGTCACTTCGAGGGTTTTGAACCTGAAAAGTTCTTTGGCATACTTTTTCTTTGCTAGCCACTTTTTTTTCTATTTTTTGTTTGTTTTTTTCTTTCTCTTTTCCACTTTATCATCTAGAGACATGGGTCCTTCCCAATGAAAGAGTGTTTTACAGATTCTAAGGGTGATTTGTAGGTAAAGACAGAAAATATATATTTTTTAACCTTCAAGTTCCATAGCAAAAAAAATGAATATAAGCTTTCATGGAAGTAATTGAAAATGCAGATAATTTTAATTCCATTCCATTTTCCAGAATTCTCAATCGTAATCCTTTGACCACAGTTGAAGATTCTTATCTTTTTAAATTGCCAGCATTAAAATATTTGTAAGTATTGCAGCAGTTTCATGGCTCATGAAATACTTTCTGCTCTTTTTTGCTTTCGTCAAAGATTGAGTACTTTGGCTAAAAAGTCATACTTTAGATTTTAACTGGGTTATTGAAAATAAGAGTTATTGGCAAAGAAAAGGATTAAGAAAGTATATATATATGGGTAAGACAGCCAGCAGAGAATGAGAACAGTGTTGAAGAACACATATAGTTATGGAAGATGTAGATGCATGTAGGAATATTATTTATCCCAGAAAGCAAAAAGGAATAAGGGGTACATTATATTTTAAAAAGAGTGATCAAAGAGGTAGATGCAATTGAAAATGAGAAGCTAGGATAACAAAAAATGATTGTGCTGTTCAGCACCAAGGTCATTAATTTGATGATGCAAATTTAAATTTCTTCAATAAGAGCTCTTTGGAATTATCATCTATGGCAAGTCAGAAGCCAGAATTGAAGTAATCACATGTTAAGTATCTTTTTAAGTTTACAATTTTTGTCTTTGGGTTTTATACATGCATGTTTGGGCTTCTCCTTCAGAGACATGGGAACAACACAAGTGTCACTTACAACGATTGAAAGCATCCTCATGATGACCCTTGAATTGGAAAAACTGCAAGTTGATTTTTCTGACATTTATTTTCACTCAATTGTTTTTTTTAGGTTTTTTTTTATTATTTTCTTAAGTCAGGTTTATTTATGTATAATTTTCATTTAACAAAATTCACTATTTTTAAATGCACAGTGTGATGTGTTTTGACAAACGTATAGTTCTGTAGCCACCACCGCATTTGAGGTAAAGAAAACTTCTGCACTCTCAAAAGACCCCTCATGTCCCTTTGTAGTCAATCCATCCTCCTCCCACTACCAGCCCTTGGCAACCACCAATCTGATTTTTGTCCTTATAATGTTGCCTTTTCCGGAATATCTAATAAATGAAATCATGTGGAATGTAGCCTTTTGTTTTTGGCTTCTTTCACTTAGCCAGTCTCTTTGGAAATTCATCTGTTTTGTTGCACCTGTCAGTAGTTCATTCCTTTTTATTGCTGAGTAGTATTCTAGTTGCATGGATACACAGTTTGTTTATGCATTCATCATTTAATGAACATTTGAGTTGTTTCTAGTTTTTTGACTATTATAAACAAAGCCTCTGAAAACACTCACGTGTGTGTGAACATATGTTTTGTGTGAGCATATGTTTTCATTTCTTTGGGGTAAAATACCTAAGGATGGGATTGCTTCATCATATGTTAAGTGCATATTTAACTTTTTAAGAAACTGCTAAACTGTTTTCTAAAGTGCCTGTGCCTTTTTGCTTTCCCACTAACAGTCTATGAGAGTTGCAGTTTCTCCACATCTTCACCTGATCCTTATATATGTTTTTTAAAAAAATTTAGCCTTTCTAGTAGGTGTGTGGTTGCATCTCGTGGTTTTTGCCACATTTTGCATTTCTGTAATAGCTGATGATGTTGAGTGTCTATTCATGTGCAAATAGCTTTTTAAATGAAGTGTCTGTTCAAATCCATTTTTAATTGGATATTTATATTGAGTTTTAAGAGTGCTTTATATAAAAAGCAATGGAAAACGTCCTTTCTCTCAGATATGTGTTTAGTAAATATCTTCTCCCAGATTGTGACTTGTCTTCATTGTATTAAAGTGTCTTTAAAGACTAGAAGTTTTAAATTTTTGATGAACTCTAATTTAGCAATTTTTCTTTATTTTCATATTTATTTAATTAATTTATTTGTTTGTGCTGTGTCTTCCTTGCGGCAGATGGGCTACTTAGTTGCGGCTCATGAGCTTCTTAGTTGTGGCATGCGAACTCTTAGTTGCAACATGAATGTGGGATCTAGTTCCCTAACCAGGGATCGAACCCGGGACGCCTGAATTGGGAACTTGGAGTCTTAGCCACCAGTGAAGACCCTTAGCAATTTTTCTCAGATGGTGTGTGCTTTTTTTTGTCTTATCTAAGAAATCTTTGTCTGAGACCCCACTGTATAACCCAAAACCACAAAGATTTTCTCCTATGTTTTCTTCCAGAAGTTGTATAGTTACATTTAGGTCTTTGATTCATTTTGAGTTAATTTTCATATATGTTGTGAGGGAAGGGTCAAGTTTCATTTTTTTGCACTTTAAAAAACTATTTCTGTAGGACCCTATTGTGACAGTTTATTACACAACTTACTGCACCTTAAATTGTGCGATCTACCCTCCAGTATGGCAAGCTAATAGAAAGTTTCTGTTATGCCAAGGCTAGTTGAGGGGATTGCATGAGATTTGTATGCAGAAAGAGCCCTGCATTTAGCAGTCTGTTCCAACCGTCTTTGTCAGGTCAGCTGACAAATGACTGTCTTCACCACGCCGTCACCCATTGGTCACTGCTCTAGCCTCAGCTTCCCACAGCATCTGTCACAATTGCGATCCCTCTCTTGTCAGCTAGATGCCCTCCTCTCTGGATATTGAAAATTATTTCCCTATGTAACTACAATACTGTTAACACACAGTATTGAAGAAATTAAATTCCTACACAATAATATTACCTAATAAAGAGTTGTTATTCAAATTTCCCCGATTGTCTCTCTCATATAATATCATTTCTTTTAACAGCTTTTGGAGGTATAATTGACATACAGTAATCTGTATTCACACACACACATACATACACACCATGAAGACATCACCAAAATGAAAATGTCCATCACCTCAGAAAGTTTCTTAATGTCTCTTTGTAATTCTTCCTTTCCATCGATCCTTGCCCTTCCCAATTGCCATGCAACCATTGATCTGCTTTCTTTTTGCATTTTCTAGAATTTTATGTAAATGGAATCATACAGTGTATACTTTTTTCTAAATAGCTTCTAACTCAGCATGATTATTTTAGTCTTCATCCATATTGTTGTATATATCAGTAATTCATTTCTGTTTATTGCTGAGTAGTATTCCATTATATGTATGTACCACAATTTATGTATTCACCATTGATGGACATTTGAGTTGTTTCAGTCTTTGTCTATTACAGATAAAGTTGCTATGAATATTTGTGTACAAGTATTTGTATGAATGTATACTTCCATTTCTCTTGGGTAAATGCCTGCAAGTAGAATGGCTGGATCACTGGTAAGTATATGTTTAAGTTTTAAAAAAATACCTATTTTCCATAGTGGTTTGTACATTTTACATCTCTACCAGCAGTGTATGAGAGTTGCATTTTCTTCATGTTGTGGCCAACACTTGCTATGCTCAGTATTTTTTTTTTTTTTTTTTTTTTTTTTTTTTTTTTTTTTTTTTTTTTTTATGCGTTACGCGGGCCTCTCACTGTTGTGGCCTCTCCCGTTGCGGAGGACAGGCTCCGGACGCGCAGGCTCTGCGGCCATGGCTCACGGGCCCAGCCGCTCCGCGGCATGTGGGATCCTCCCAGACCGGGGCACGAACCCGTGTCCCCTGCATCGGCAGGCGGACTCTCAACCACTGCGCCACCAGGGAAGCCCTATGCTCAGTATTTTTAATTTTAGGTAGTTTACTAAGTGTGTGGTTGTATCTCACTGTAGCATCCCTAACGATTAATCATGTCAAACATCTTTTCATATGCGTATTTTCCATCTGTATATATTTGAATCTTTTATCTATATTTTTCTGGAGTTTTGAGAGTTCTTTATATATTCTGGAAATTAGTCCTTTATCCAATATGTAAGTTGCTAAGTATTTTCTCCCATTCTGGGATTCATCTTTTCGTTCTCTCAGGAGTATCTTTTGCAGGGCAAAAATTCTTAATTTTGATGGTGTCTAATTTATCTATTTTTTTCTTTTATGGATTATGCTTTTGGTGTTGTATCTAAGAAATCTTGCCTAACTCAAGGTCATTTAATTTTTCACCTGTTTTGTTCTGGAAGTTATATAGTTTTATGTTTTACATTTAGATCTTTGAACAAATTTGAGTTCATTTCTGTATATGGTTTGGATGGAGGTTCTATTTTTTTTTGCACCTGTATATTCAATTTTCCACCATCATTTGTTGAAAAGACTATCGCTTCTCCACTTAAATGCCTTTGAAACTGAAAGTCAGTTGTCCACATCTCTCTACTTCTGAACTTTCTATTCTGTTCCTTTGATCTTTTTGTCTGTCTTTACACTACTATCACAATGTCTTGAAAGTGTAGCTTCATAACGCTTGAAATCAGTTAGTGTTAGTTCTTCAAATTTGTTCTTTTTCAAAGTTGTTTTAGTTATTCTAAATTTTATTTCCACATGAATTTTAGTATTCACTTGTCAATTTCTATAGAAAATCCTACTGGGATTTTGATGTATAAATCAATTAGGGGAGAATTGATATCTTATCAATATTGAATCTTCAGATCCATGAATACATTATATCTCTCCATTTATTTAGGTCTTCCTTAATTTGCCCCAGCAATTTTACAGTTTTCAGTGTGCAAGTCTTTTACATTTTTGGTCAGATTTATTCTAAGTATTTTATATGTTTGATTCTATTATAAGTAGTATTTTAAAACTTTGATCTCTGATTGCTTGTTGAGATAAATTAATCTTTTTGTATGTTGATCTTGTACCCTGCAAACTTGATAAATTCATTTATTAGTTCCAGTAGCATTTTTGTAGATTCTATCAGGTTTTCTACATAAACATGTTATCTGCACATAAAAATAGTTTTACTTCTTCCTTTCCATTCTGAACATCTCTTTTTTTTTTGTTGCCCTATTGCCCTGGCTAGAACCTTCAGTGAAATGTCAAATAGAAGTAATGAGAGCAGACATCCTTGCCTTTGTCCTGATACTGGAGAGAAAGTACATTGTCCTTCACCATTAAATATGATGTTAGGTTTTTTGTAGAAGTCACTTATCAAGTTGAGGAAGTCTCCTTCCATTCCTAGTCTACTGAGGGCTGTTTTTTTTTTTTTAAATCAGGAATGGATGTTAGATTCTTTCATTCTTTTCCTGCATCTATTGCAATGATTATGTGATTTTCCCTTCTTTTCTTAATTTTTTAAATTTATTTTTGGCTGCATTGGGTCTTCATTGCTATACGCAGCCTTTCTCTAGTTGTGGCGAGCAGGGACTACTCTTCATTGCAGTATGCAGGCTTCTCATTGCGGTGGCTTCTCTTGTTGCGGAGCATGGGCTCTAGGTGCACGGGCTTCACTAGTTTTGGCACATGGGCTCAGTAGTTGTGGTTCACAGGCTCTAGAGCACAGGTTCATTAGTTGTGGTGCACGGGCTTAGTTGCTCCATGGCATGTGGGATCTTCCTGGAACAGGGCTGAAACCCATGTCCCCTGCACTGGCAGGTGGATTCTTAACCACTGCCCCACCAGAGATGTCCTGATTTTTCTTTTCTAGTGTACTAAGTTGGGTAAATTGATTTTCAAATATTAAACCAACCTTTCATTTTTGAGATAAACCCAATTGGTCATGATGTATCATCTTTTTATATATTATTGGATTTGATATGCTAAAATTTTGTTATGAATTTTTGCCTCTGTGTTCATGAGATATATTGGTCTATAGTTTTCTTGTAATGTCATTGTCTAATCTTGATACGGTGAAAGTTGGCCTTATAAATAAGTTGGGAAGTATTCCCTTCTCTTCAACTTTCTGGTAGATCTTGTGTAGAATTGGCATTATATTATTCCTTAAATGTTCGGTGGAATTTATCAGTTAAGCCACCGGGACTTGAAGCTTTCTTTGTTCGAAGGTTTTAAACTGCACATCCAATTTCTTTAATATCTGTATTCTTGAATAAACTTTAGTAGTGACTGTCTTTCAAGGAATTTGTCCATTTCATCTTGAATTTATTGGTATAAAGTACTCTATATATTCTCTTATTATCCTTTTAATATCTATAGTATTTTTCTGTTTTCCATTTTATTTATTTCTACTTTGATCTTTATTATGTTCTTTCTTCTCTTACTCTGTGATTAATTTGCTCTCATTTTCCCAGATTAAGGTGGAATTTGAGGAAGCTGAGTACAGCGTTAGCAATATCCCACATGTTGATATATTATGTTTTCAGTTTAGTGAGTTCAGAATAGTTTCTGATTTCCCTTTTGATTTCTTCTTTGACCACAAAGTTACTCAGAAGTGTGTTGTTTAGTTTCCAAATATTTGGAGCTTTTTCGTATTTGTTAATTTATTTCCATTGTGGTCAGACACATATATTGAATAACTAAAATCCTTTAAAATTTTTTTAAAGTATTTTTGTTAAGTTACTTTTTTGGCTGTGTTGGGTCTTTGTTGCTTTCCTGGGCTTTCTCTAGTTGCAGCGAGCAGGGACTACTGTTCAATGCAGTGCACCGACTTCTCATTGGATGACTTCTCTTGTTGCAGAGCACAGGCTCTAGGTGTGTGGGCATCAGTAGTTGTGGCACACAGGCTTTAGAATGCAGGCTTAGTAGTTTTGGCATACGGGCTTAGTTGCTCCGCGGCATGTGGGATCTTCCCGGACCAGGGATGAACCCGTGTCCCCTGCATTGGCAGGCAGATTCTTAACCACTGAACCACCAGGGAAGTCCCAATTCCAGTATTCTTAATCTTCTGTGTAGATCCATATTCCAATCTGGTGTCATTTTCCTTCTGCTTAAAAATACTTCTTTTAACATTCCTTATAGTGAAACTGTACTAGTAATGAATTCTTTCACCTTTTGTATGTCTGAGACAGTCTTTATTTTGCTTCTGTTTTGACAGATTTGGTTATAGAATTCTAGCTTGATAGAATTCAATTTACTACTTTAAAGATGTTATTTCACTGAGTTCTCATTTACATTGTTTCCCAAAAAATTCTGTTGTCATTGTTATCTTTGTTCCTCTGTATGTATTGTGTAGTTTTTTTCCTCTGGCTGCTTTTAAATTTTTCTCTTTATTGCTGGTTTTGAGCAATTTGATTATTTTTTGTGCTTTTGTGTAGTTTTGTCCATGTTTCTTATGCTTAAATTTCATTGATCTTGAATTTGTGGGTTTATAGTGTTTACCAATTTGGAAAAATTATGGCTATTATTTCTTCAAATTTTTGAAATTTCTCGTCTCCTTCATGGACTCTAAGTGCACATGTATTAGGCCACTTGAAGTTGTTGCACAACTCACTAATGCTCTACTCATTTTTGTTGTTGTTTTGTTTTGTCACTCTTTTTTTTTTTTTTTTTTTTTTTTTTTTTGCGGTATGCGGGCCTCTCACTGTTGTGGCCTCTCCCATTGCGGAGCACAGGCTCCAGACGCGCTGGCTCAGCGGCCATGGCTCACAGGCCCAGCCGCTCCACGGCATGTGTGATCTTCTTGGACCGGGGCACGAACCCATGTCCCCTGCATCGGCAGGCGGACTCTCAACCACTGCGCCACCAGGGAAGCCCTGTCACTCTTTTTGTTTCATGTTGGATAGTTTCTATTACTATGCCTTATGCTCACTGACCGTTTCTTCTGCAGTGTCTAACCTCCCATTAAGCTCGTTCAATATCTTTTTCATTTAGGCATGGTGTTTAATCTCTAGAAGCTCAATTTGGGTCTGTTTTACATTTTCCATGACTGTACTTAACATTTTCAGTGTATAGTCTGGGTTTTTTAACATATGAAATACAGTTATAATAACATTTCTTCATGTATAATAACTTTTTAAATGTTTAATGTCAATTCTAACATCTGTATAGATTATGGGTTAGTTTTGATTGATTGGCTTTTCTCCTCAGTATGGGTCATATTTTCCTACTTCTTTGCATGCTTGCCAATTTTTCATATGGTCCCCGATATTGTGAGTTTTATTTTCTTGTGTGCTATATATATTTATATTCCTGTAAAATGCTTGGGCTTTGTTTTGGGTGAAATTAAGTTACTCAAAACAATTTTATTCTTTTAGGTCTAGCTTTTAAGATTCGTTGTGTAGCAGTCCAAGTAGCCTTTAGTCTGGAGCTCATTATTTGCAACTACTGAGACAAGTCTTTTCTGAGTATCATGAGGTTTTCCAGTCTGACTTGTAGGAACAGGTACTATTCCTACAACCCTGTGTGATATCCAGTTATTCTTATTATTAATGCTTTCATGTGTTTCTTTTCCTGGCATCAAGTAATTCCTCACACAAATGTACTGACCAATACTTTGCTGAATTCTCAAGAGATCCCTCTGCATATCTCCAGACTTCTTTGTCTGTACACTTCTTTTCTCTCTGGTAGTCTGCTTTGTGAACTCTAGTTACCTTGGTTTTCCCAGACTCTCAGCTCCATTTCCTCAGTCAGGGAATCCACCAGTCTCTGCCTGGATGTCTCTTCCCTGTACCATGATCTGGAAACTCTCTCAGAGAAGTAAGTTAGGGCAAATATAGGGATCACTTCATTTATTTCCCATCTCCTGGGGATCACTGAACTTTATTGCCTGAGGTCCAGTTTCTTGAAAACTGTTCTTTCATATGTTCTATCTGATGATTTCATTGTTTCAGGTGGGAGGTTAAATTGGGCCTTGTTACTTCATCTTGGCCAGAAGCCAATAGCATTCAAGTCTTTTTTCTTTTGATACAGGGTCCAGTTAAATATTAGGCATTGCATGTCATGTCTTTGTTTCCTTTAATCTAGAATATTTCCCTACTATTTTTTCTGGTCTTTTATGACATTGGTATTTTTGAACAATCTAAGCCAGTTATCTTGTAAATTGCCCCACAATCTGGATTTGTCTGTTTCCTCATTAGATTCAAAGTAAATATTTTGGGGAAGAATACTAAGTAGGTGATGTATTCTTCATACTTCATCACTTCAGGTGGCCCAGTGCTAAGTTTGATCACTTGATTAAGGTGGTATCTTCCGTATCTCTCCATTGTAAAATTATTTTTCCCCTTGGTAATTGATAAATCATATGTGGGGTGACACTTTGGGATCAGTGAAGATCCTACTTTCAACCAACTCTTCACCCAACTGTGCATCAATGATAATCCTTGTCTGAATTGATTATTACATTGATAGATGCAAAATGACACTTTCCTAATTCTATCATTCCTTTTGTATTTATTAGTTGACATTATTCTCTAAAGAAGAGCTCCCCCACTTTTCATTTTGAGTATCATTATGAACTCATGTGCTTTTTTAAAAAATTAACTATGTTATTCCCTATTATACTGATAATGTTATTCTTTGGAATGTTCCTTTTGTCCAGATTTGGCCAATGCAATCTCTGTTATTGTTTAACCACAGGATGCTTTTTTATTACTAGAATAATTTCTAATATATTAATACTCACAGATAGGACCTGAGAAAGGGACTCCAGAAGGTGCAATATTATTCATACTCTTCTTAGATGTTTGCCTTTTTCCTGTGTACTCTCAACCCAAAGTGAGGCTTTCGGGTTGGAAGGAGATACTTCTGAATTAAACTACAGATCAATGTCACCGTATTCTAATCCCTATTCCCTTTTTTCTAAGCATACCGTACCTACTGCCATCCTAATCTCTCCTCCTCTATATTTATTTACAACAGTCGAGAGGAGCAATTGGCCAACAGGCCCCTATCCAGTTCTGCAGTCCATATGCCCCAAGAACTCCTTTTTGCACTGGTCTGTGGTGGCCTTGGCCTACCTCTTCTACCTACTCAAGTATCTCTTTTACCATGAATTTAATTACCTATGTTTCCATTTGTAGGATCTTACCTACCGTATGCCCTGCTGCCTCTGCCAATTTAAAAATATTATTGAGGTTGTCTGTAAGACATTCAAGCTACGTTGTGACAGTGAATGCCTGACAGACGTCACACGTTGTGGTGAGTCTCAATTGCAGGATAATAAATTTTTAATTTAATATTTTAGTCAATGATGATAAATTTTAAAACTAATGATGTAATTGCATTATTTTAATTCATTCATTCAGAGTTCCAGCTCCCTAAGTTTCTAAGAACTACCCCTTTGCTAAAAATCAGATTCTTGGTTACATTATTAAGCTAATAATAACTCAGTTACATTGTTAGCTTAATAATATAAGGGATCTGCATAGTTAAAGGAACAAGAGAAAGGAATCCAAAGGGGAAGGGAATTAACATTAATGGCCTCATATCCTATGCTGTGCTCTCTGCAAATGAGAACTTATTGATGTAGTGCATCACAGTTTGTAAACTGATTTTATATACATTAGGTCTCAAGTACCCTGTGTCTTATAGGACAGGTGTAAATATATTTTTGTTTATTTTGTTTGTTTCTGCAATTTTATAAAGGGTACAAGTGATGCTGTTTTATGTTCTATTTAGAGCCTGAGAGTTTCTGGTTCCGTAACCAGAAGCTGCTACCTAGTCCTTCTAATGGAACGGAGAGTTAGTTTATTCTTAGACTGTCAAGCTCTAAACGTGCTCTGAATCTCAAGCTTTTCTATCCACAAAACACTCAGGGGCTTTCAACTATTTTTCTATGTATTAGATTTATTGGCACTAACTTTTTAAAAAGCGCGGGTGCACGTTCGCTGGCGCAGTCCGCTTGCACCCCGAGCAGCGCACGCGCGGTGATGTAGGATGCTGCACTTGGTACCTTTCGCGGTTCCCTTCGGGGGTGACGAAAGCTTGCTGGTGTGGGAGCTGAGCTCTCGACCCACGGCCGAGGCCTTGCAAGTGAGACGAGCCGGAGCGGAGGGAGGGGTGGAGGAAGCCGCCCCGCGCCCCAGTAACTGGGCGCCCCGGGGTACTGCTTCAGCACCTCATCTGCCTGTGGTCTCCGCTGAGAGGAATCTTAGTTCTAGAGACGACTTGAGCAGTCAACTTGCTCCCATAGATTTTTGAGACATAGTTCCCAACAGAAGGCATTGCCTCCTAAGGCTTCTCGAAGCTTAGGATTTCAGAGGGAAACTTGTTCATGAAATGAGAAGTGTTTGGAGCAGCAGGCTCACCACAGTTTCCTGTACCAAAGGGCTGGGGGAATATAAGGGAATGGGCGGTTTGGTTTCCTGGGCCTGAAATTTCCTGCACTTACTTAGCGTGGGACCACCCTACAGCGTTCTCTGTTCACAGTCTTCTCCCGGTTTGGCCTTCTGTATTCGGTCCGAGTCTTCCCAAACGCAACAGTGGCCAGTTCTGGGTTCTTTGCCATCATCAAGTTTTATTCAGCAAGGGATGCCCACAGAGCCCAAAAGGCATGCAACCAGAAGCAGCTTTTTCAGACATCTCCAGTGAAGGTGGGTCCAAATGTTGAATTCCTCGCTCTACTGGGATGAAGTGCTGAATTTAAAACTAATAGGCCATCGGGAATTCCCTGGCGGTCCAGTGGTTAGGACTCTGCACTTTCACTGCTGAGGGCCCGGGTTCAATCCCTGGTCTGGGAACTAAGGTCCCGGTGGGGGGTGGGGGAAGGCCAGCGTTTGTACAGCACTGTGGTGTTCAGAATGCTCTCAGATGCACTGCTCCACTGATCCCCCAGTTCCCTAGTTGTTTCTTTCTTTTTCTTAGATGAAGAAACTCGAACTCAGGATGGTTAAGTGACTTACTTAAGGTTCATGACAGTAAATGTGGAAACTAGAGGCCAAACCGAAACTTAACGGATGTTAAACCCCATGTCATTTTATGCTGCCCCTTAATTTAAGAAATCTTCACAAGAGTCTTCCTTATATTTACTTTTATGTGGATTTTAAATGTGTGAGGTTGACAATTTTTTAAATTAATTAATTAATTAATTAATTAATTTTTGGCTGCATTGGGTCTCATTGCTGTGCGCCGCTTTCTCTATTTGAGGCGAGCAGGGGCTGCTCTTTGTTGCGGGGCGTGAGCTTCTCATCGCGATGGCTTCTCTTGTTGCAGAGCACGGTTTCTAGGCACGCAGTCTTCAGTAGTTTTGGCTCACAGTCTCTAGAGCACAGGCTCAGTAGTTGTGGCACACGGGCTTAGTTGCTCTGCGGCATGTGGGATCTTCCTGGACCAGGGATCGAACCCGTGTCCCCTGCACTGGCAGGCGGACTCAACAATTGTGCCACCAGGGAAGTCCCGAGCTTGACAAACTTTTGTCAGATGTAACATAAAGGAGGCTTCATCATCATCATCACTCTCAAACTGCCTATTCAGAACTCCCTTCAGATTCCAGAAAATGGTTAAAATATTCTTTAATGCATTGTAGAAACCTTATTTCATATCAACATGCCATCCAATTTTACTTCCCCAGAACTATCATTTCATTATGTGCCTCCATTCAGCCACCATTCCTTTTTCAAGGACCTTTTCAATTCCTCTGAATAAGTGAGTGAGGCTTAGATTTCCCAGACCTTTCCCTTTATAATTGTGTGTCTTCTCTGATTGGCTTCTTGTTCTGGCTACTTCCTACTGACCTTGCTGCCTATTCTCACCCATATTTCTTTACTCACTGATTTCACCTTTATTGAATCTGAGAACTCTCCTCAGATGTGACTCCAGGTACACTACCTCCCACTTCTGTACCCTGTTTAACATCCTTTTCAATCCTGGCTGTACTCCCTGGGATTGAAATGATTTTGTGTCAGACATTCTTTAATTTGCAGACCCTGCGACCATTTCACATAACCACTCAGATATTACAGATGGTCCTGGAAAGATTATGAAACAGTTACTTGGTATCAATTGTGAGTAATGAGTTCTTTTCTTATATTGGACATTAAGACCATTCCATAAGCATAGGTTGTGACATTTTCACAGCATAAAGCCCATCACTGATAGCGTAATGAAGAAAATGTTCTACAAGTCACTATAGAGTTGAGAGGAAAGGGCATTCGTATTAGATTTCTTTATTTAATGCAGAGTCTTAGTTTATAACCCACAACCCCGAAATTGTTTCCTACATTACTTATGCGCTCTTTTTCAGTTTTATTTATTTATTTGGTTGCACCGGGTCTCAGTTGCAGCAGGCGGGCTCTTTAGTTGCGGCTTGCAGGCTCCTTAAATGTGGCGTGCGAACTCTTAGTTGCAGCATGCATGTGAGACCTAGTTCCCTGACCAGGGATTGGACCCGGGTCACCTGCATTGGGACCAAAGAGTCTTAACCACTGTACCAGCACGGAAGTTCCAATCATGTGTTATTTTATTCATTGGCAGCTATACATACTTCTTATCTTTTTTCCCCTGTGTTTTTTATAAATACAGAAAAGAGAATAATATCTTAAAATAAAATGAAGGAAAGACCTAATGTATCTGAGTTTTTCTCAGTAGCATGAAGGGAAATGTTTGCCGGCAAGAACTGTGGCAAGGTTATCCAAGATGTGAACTGTCTCTACTACCCAGGGGCTCAGAGCCCTTCTGAAGCATCCTAATTCTCCAGGACAGCTCCATTATGACTCACCGCACAGGACCTAGCCTCCCATGTGACACTCAACATTTAAAAATTAGTCTTCATTTCTCTTTCCCAGCAGGCAGCTTCAGTTGGAGAAAGTAATTTCATTTTCTTATGCACTCATTCATTCACTCAGTCAACAGACCATCACTCCTCTATTATATGCCAAGATCTATGCTTGTTTCTGGTAACAAGGAAAGAATAATATATGGTTCCTTCAAACACTTAAGGAGCTAATAAACTAGTGAGAGAGGAAGATACACAAACAAATCAATAAAGAATTAACAATGCTTTGACCTTATTTGTATTATTTGAATTTTTATGTCTATATTTATATACTATACCCTGTTCAAAATGGAAATAGACATTTAAGAAAGAACTAGTGATGTAAAAAAATCCACAGTAATATGTAAGTTCTTTAGGGAGTTAAGACTGGAAATATTTGCACTCTCAAAGAAGCTTGTTAATGCAGATGAACCTCTAATTCTTTTCGTTGCTTCATTTACATTTATAGAGGTATACGTATTCCCTCTTCTAACAGGGGTTAGTAACTTGGGGAGGGGGTGCTACAGATTAAGGTCCTAATTCAGTGGCAGGTCCATCTTATCTCCTCTTCAGGTCATATTCTCAAGCAGGAGCTACAGGATGAGACGAGTAAAACAGTTCACTTCCTTTGCTTACCCCCAACCCCATAATAGGCTTCTGCTGGGCTTCCTTGGTTGCTTTCATCATCACTTTCACCACCAGAGGTCAGGGAAGCTTCCGGTTAATCAGGGGCCCTGGAAATGATGCAGAAAACTACTGACTTAAAAATAATAAATAACATTTATTTAGGAATCATTGTGAACTCATTGCTTAAAATGTCCTACTTAATCTTCACAACCACTCTATAAAATTGTTATTGATAAATCTCAGGTATATCCAAAATAAGTCTCTATGTAGGGTGGTGATATTTTTAGGTCTTTTATGTCTTTAGGTTCATCTCGGCACCAGACATAAGGCGGTTCAACATAATACACTTGCCCTAAACAGGTCCAGATGCCAAGAATTGGCAAATTACTACTTTGGTTTCCATGGGTGGTCTAAAAGGATCATCAAGGTAAACTCTGTAGATTTTCTTTGACTAACCAGACTCTTTTCAACATTGAACTCCTAGACTTTAGAGAGAAGAATAGAACAGGGCTATGGGGAGGAGATGTGAGAAACTTCCACATGGAAGTATCTGAGCATTGGCCTGCCACCTAGAATTAGTGATAATCTCAATGACTTGGATGGTGGTGTCCATAATTTTCTCCAGTATTTGTATGGTATATCATAAAAAAATAGTGGTCCATATCTAGTCATTCATTAGCAAGTCTCAGTTGATTTTGAAGCTATAGCATACCTAAACTATTACCTGGGATTGCTGGAGTTTAGTATTTATTTCTAACAACAGTATATGTTGAAGTCTAGCCTTTAATTCAAAATCCTAACAGCTTCGGGATCTTTATAACCTTGAAGAAAGGGAAAATGAAGATATTGTGACACCACTTCAGAAGCAAAGCCTGAAGTTCTGCTGTGCCTTAGAGGTGGTGTTCACCTCCCACGAGTGCAGGAGTCCCGGAGTTGGCATGGCTGAGGAACCTTTGGATAAGTTGGAGGAAGGTCTGTTTTCCAGTATGTGTGTGTGTGGAGGTGAGAGAGTGGGATTTCTCTTTTTTCCTTTCCTTCTGAAACCCAACTTTTCAGATACATCATCATCTTTTCTAAGCAACCAAAGCCCTGGGAAGAATTTTTCTGCCCGACAATATAGGTTTTTATCTTAGGCAATACCTGACAGCACCTTAACCTTTAGAATTTTAGTACTGACTGCCTGCCAAGAAGCTTAGGAGGAGGGAAAATTAGTTAGTTCTTTTGTTTTTGCTTTTGTTAATAATTTGTTTTGTACTAAAATAGTCCTTCAAATGCACATGTCTTCTGGCCTTCAGTTATCTCAACAAAATCGTTGTCTAAAGATTGAAATAAACTCTTGGGGAAGGGTTCAGTCCTTTGCCTCCTATAGAAGGGCCTGAGAGGAAAAAGTAAATGTAGATCCCTAGAAAGGGGATTCTGATTGGTACTGAGTTTTTTCCTAGAATCCATGGCACTTGGGCTTAGGGTTTTAAGTCAGAGGCAGGGCTGTTAGCGAATGGGGTGGAGGAGGCTCCACCATCCACCTGAGTGGGTGATGGTTGAGTAGAGGCCAGATCATCTGCACTACAATCAAATCTATCTCACTGTATGAATCCAGCCTTTTACACACAGAAGAGCAGGTTCTGTATCATTGTAGCCTCAGCTTGTCCATTTGAAATCTGTGAGTAATATGAGATTTGTGTCACGTTCTTGGTTTGCATTTCCCGTCTAGTATTTTAGGAAATTCCAGAATAGATCCGAGCAGTAAAAATGTGCCATGCCAGGGTATACCTGCAACGGAGACATTCACCTGTACCCCAGTGTTGTGCCTGCCCTTAATCACTGAGATAATGATGTAAGAATCACAGATGCATTTTTAGTTTTAAACATATAACCTAGAAATCAGTTATTCATATAGGCGTTTTAAATTCATCTGTTTTGGTTGGATTTAGGGTCATTATCATTCCTTATGAGAAGGAAGGTAACCCAGAAACTTGCTATTCAGAAAGCTATGACAGATGCATTCCAGAAATTGCTTATTGTGGTTTTAGGTAAGACCTTTTTGATTGTCATTGAAGTGCTTCAGTTGCAGTGAGCAAATAAACTTATTTGAAAAGTTAATTGGATGAAAATAACGGTTATCTACGACATTACTTATTCTTTCATTCACCAGATGCTTTCACAGCAGCAGTCTTACATTTGTTCTTTGTGGCATTTATGAGAAAAACGACAGCAAATATTATTGTCCCCAGTGTTTAGATGTAGAATCACTTGCCTCAGTTCATACAGAAAGTGTTTGATCCAGTTCTCCCTCAATTGCTTGCTTATCATACAGAATAGGGTAGTGATTATAAACCTTGGACACCTGTGTTTGAGTCCTAACTTTGTCTCTTAGATTTTGTTGTTGTTGCAATTTTAGGTTTTTCCAGCCAGAGACATTTGAAGGTATTTAATATCTCTAAGCTGCAATTTCTTTATCTGCGAATACGGTTAGTAATTCAGCTTACCACCAAATCGGGGATATTGTAAGAGTAAATGAGGTGATGAATGTAAAAATCTTAGAACTATGCCTGAAACATAGTAAGCAGACAAAGTATATTGACTATTATTTTTACCGTTGTTTCCTTGTTGAAGAGTTTATTAGATTATGTTTTTGGAATCAGTTTAACTTCAGTTTTCATTTCTGATATATTGGGTGAATATGATTCTTATATAATAATTGGCTATGTTTTTGTGAGCCTTGAAAGTGGTCATGCTATTGAATAGCGTTGATTGTGTTCCCTATCGAGTTATACGGTGGTGAGTATGGCACAGGCTGTGCCCAAAGGAAACTTTATGATTAATAGATTCCCGGAACAGAATTCCTCCCCTGCTTCACAGCCCTGCAGGCTGAGAGACTGAGAAATCCTAGCGAAGTTGTCAGAGAGCTTATTTGCTTGTAAGAGTTGACCCTGAATTGGTCTTGGCGTTCCAACCTGGGCAGTCCTTCCAGTGAAGTTTGACTTCCCTGGTCATCAGGCAGAATCTCCATCAGCTGTCAACTCTGGGTAACAACCTTTAAGAACCAAACTAAATGCCTGGGTTGTTTGTGCCTAATATGCCAAGGTACTCCTTATATGTACACAAAACTCCTTTGATCAAAAAGCCTGGTGGCTCTAGCTGGCCTTGAGGAAAGCTGTATTGTCCAAAGGGTACGTGGGCCAGTTTCTGCCAGTAGAGTGTTCAAATGCTCTCTCTCTCTGTCTCTGTCTCCAAAGCTTTTTTCACTGTATCTGGTAGAATTTTGGTCCCAAGGAGTAGGCACTTGCCTTGCTTCTAATAGGAAGTATCTATTATAGTTCAGTGGTATCTATCCCAAGTTTGAACTCACTTTGACCCACACCTAATGCCTTCCTATTTAATTGTATTGTGTTTGAACATTTTTGTTTCCACAGCTTTTAATTTCTATGTCCTTATTCCTTAGTTCTTATTTCTAAGATCATAAAGTTTTTGAACCAAAGTTGATGCTACTTATATATGTTTTCACAAATAATTATGATAAAAACTGAAGTGTCAGATGAGGGAACTTCTAGGAAAATGCTCTTATTTTCTGCTTCTAGAAATCAAAAGAATGTCTAATTATTCGGTGCTACCATTGTATACAGGAAGTTTTAGAACAAGAAAACTTCTGAATTGATCCTTGTTAACTTGATTTCAGAAAGTGGTAAAACAGCTGTGGCATATAGACCCTGTGAAGAGGTCACAGATGCTAGAACCAAAGAGGAACTACAGGATTTCATTCAAGTATGTGGAGATAAAAACTCAAGGGGTACACAGCCAGTGTAGCCATAATTCAAAACAACCAGCAGGATTTGGAAGACTTGGGCATGTCTACTCAGCCCTGTCTTCCTTAGGGAAATGTGAAACTCCGAAAGTGCTTTTGAGGCAGGGAATTTCTAGGACTTTTCCAAGTCCCGAGCCTTGTCTCTCAGCCCTTATTTGAAGTTTGAAGAGCAGGATTGAGGACCATCAGTGCACGTCTACAGTTGTGGACACAGGAGAAGACACAGGCCTTTTAGAACTCCCCTCAAATAGAATTGCAGGGACTTGGGAACAAAGTAACTATGGTCTTAAGTGTGATTATGCTACACTGTTTAAAAACTATTCATGCCTTTCAAGTAAGGTATATTACTCAGATCTCAACATCTTATATATATCTTGTGTTAAATATTTTGCCAAAGAACCTTACTGTAAACCAGTTATATGGATACCTCGAATTAGGGATTAAGTTGTCAATGTAATATCTAAAAGAAAACATTAATGTACTGCATATAGGATTTTTATTTAAAAGGAGCAAAAAATGTGTTTCATGTCATTGAGAGCTTAATTTGGGGCTAGATTTCTGATTATTTAACTCACCAGAATGTTGCAAAGTTTGTTTTGAAGGGAAGAAAGTAGAGAAAGAAAAGGTGGTTATGTTCTGAAAAATGAAAAAACATAATTGAAAGTTTTTCCTGTACAAAATAATTATTTTAATTTTAATTCAATTTAAATCAGTCAAGGAAACTTCAAACGTATCCAGGTTTGGGCTTTAAGAAGTCTAGCTTCCTGTGAAATGTGAGAGGAAAGGATTCCGTATTGATACTAAAGATTTTGGAAACCTGATTTTAACAACAGATCCACTCCTAAATGAGGCCAATCTTGGAATCAGTTCCATTTAGAAACCGTTATGTGCTAGGCACTGGAGATAAGATGAAGCTTCTTCTCTCTTGGAATTTAGGTGTTAAAGGTGTACCATATAATTAAAAAGGACTAAAATTAAATAGATTATGAAAAGGACTGTGAAGAAAGTAAACTGAGTGCTAGTTACAGTATTTCAAGGAAATTACTTAACATGCTGACTTTAACATTCTAAGTGTCTTCTCCATGTGTTCACACAGGGTAGGCCTCTGAAAAGTGACACTGTAGTTTTTTCTAGATTAATGGCTCTGTTGAGACAAGGTGGGATGGGGGAAGTTTTCCCATGCTAATGTAAAGGGCCATTCACTTGGTTTTAGACTCTCCTTCCCAGAATGAATTGCTCACCTGCCCCAAACCCCTCCTACAGAAATTCTGGAGTCATCACTGATTCAGTGGTAACCCCTAATAACAGAGTTGTGAATGAATAATGAGACATGAATACTGAGAGTTTGGAGGAAATGGCAACATTTTAGCATAATTGTAAGGAGTGTCCCCCTCCCACCACCCTAACTGGTGCTCATTTTGCAGGTCAGCTACTTTTCTTGTCAGCCATGTGGCCAAAGGGAGGAAGAATGTCTCTCAGACTTCAGCTTTCAGGAGGAAGTGTTCAGATTGCCAGAACTGGACTAGCACTTTTGAATTTCCCAGAGTGCCAGGTCCTTTGGTTTTCTCGGGAAGCTCTGCATCCTTCCCAACCCCCCTCCACCACTGGGCTGCTGGAGACACCCATTAGAATGGCTCAAATGTGAACAATGACAAGAACAAATTCTGTAGGGGTGGTGGAATAACTTGTTCACAACATAGGCCTGGTCCTGTTGGAATTAGGATTCTTTAATTTTGGCGTCCTGGGATAGCAGCTCTTTTTAGGCCTGAGAAGGAACAGCTCAGGGGTGTACAACAATTTCAGATGAAACTAACTAATATTCAATGACTATCTCTAACTACTCGGTTGTTGATTTCTATTAGTCATCATTCTCCTGGTTTTAGCTCTGATGTGGGGATTACAGAGGAGTCAACATTTAAATCTTCATAATCTGTGTATTTGTAGCTTCAGTATCATTACTGACCCATAGTTTTTTTATGGTTTGGGAAGAGTTATTGATTTCATGTATCATGTAAAGGATTCACAATGATGATAGAGCAGCTAAGATTACAATAATGCCTAGTAAATTGTTCACATTTTCTCTACCTGTGCATCGCTTGTATATATATGAATCACTTTAGACGTCAATATTAGTGAAATAATATAGAGGACTAGAGAACTTATTTTAAAAATCATTATTGTGTGATGATGAAAATGTAAAAGTTCTTCCATAATCGGTGATGTTGTGTCTTGAGAGCCTAGATGAAATTGATATGCCTTAGTGACATACCGGATTTTAGCCTATGATTTAACTTTGACAAAGCTACATCACTTTTTACTTTTATCTCATTTATTGAGAAAGACATAATTGTTATGCTGTTGGCTTGAAACTGCTTGAAAAGGACTTGAGTCCTTCCTTATTTTACATTTACATAGGTAGGATCTTGAAACATAGGATATGATGTAGGGCGTTCGTGTAACCATTCTAGGTTAGGAGTAGAAGTTTCCACTGCTAAGACTTCTTGCTTAGACGCAAATGCTTTTCAAAGTATGAAGATTATTAGCATTACCGCTGCTACTGAGATGAATGAGCCTAAGACAAAATACTTCATGTTGTGTGTGCCTCAGGGTACTCAGACTAACGTAGTGACATCCCTGAGAGGCCAAGAAAGTGCTGCAGGAAGTCATATTTACTACTACAAATATACTTATGAAGTGAATTTTTGCTCATGCTGAGTTAACTGTATAACCTGAGAATAGTGGGAATCAGTGTAGGAAGCCTCCTATAATAGTGAAGACTGCTCCCGTGGACATTAGGTCATGGAAGTGTGCTACTACATAGTACGTATCCTGGAGGACAACGTCTGGGGATGAGTTGGCTAAGATGATTCCTGTCAAACCACCTACTGTAAAAAGAAAAACTAAAGCCTAAAACTCATAATATAATGGGAGGTCATATAGTATTACCTCTGTGAACAGTTGCTAACCAGGGACTTCCATGGTGACGCAGTGGTTAAGAATTCACCTGCCAATGCAGGGGACACGGGTTCGAGCCCTCGTCTGGGAAGATTCCACATGCCGCGGAGCAAAAACCTGTGCGACGCAACCACTGAACCTGCCCTCTAGAGCCCGCAAGCCACAACTACTGAAGCCCACGTGCCTAGAGGCCGTGCTCTGCAACAAGAGAAGCCACTGCAATGAAAAGGCCGCGCACCACAACGAAGAGTAGCTGCCGCTCATCTCAAGCAGAGAAAGCCCACGTGCAGCAACCAACACCCAACGCAGACAAAAAAAAAAAAAAAGAAAGAAAGAAAAATTAAAGAAAGAGTTGCTAATCAGCTGGATACTTTTACTCCTGTAGGGATAGAAGTAATTACGGTAGCTGATGCAAAGTATGCTCCTGAGTCGACAGCTATCCCTATGGTAAACATATGATGGGCCCACAAGAGAAATCCTAAAAAGCCAGTGGACATGACTCATACTATTCCCAAATAGCTGAAAGGCACTTTTTGTCCTAAATAGTATGTAATGATATGTGAGTTTATAACAAACCCTGGTAGGCCATGAATGCAGTCTTCAGGGTGACCAAAGAATCAAAACAGGTGTTGGTATAGGATTCGGTCTCCTCCTGCAGGGTCAAAGAAAGTAGTGTTTAGATTTCTATCTCTTAACAGTATGGCAATTCTGGCTGCTCGGACTGACACTGGTAATTATAGTAATATGGCTATAGCTGGGGAAGATTAAACTAATAGTGGTGTTTGGTATTGGGATATGACTGCTGGTTTTGTATGAAAGACTATAGTAATAAAAGTAATAATACCAAGAATTGGAGAGACACCTGCTAAATGTAAGGTGAAAATGGTTAGGTCGACAGAGGCTCCTGCATGGGCCAGATTGCAGGCTAGAGCTGAATATGGGATTCCACTGGTACCAGAACCAGCTTCTACTATTGGTGATATGAGTAGGAGTAAGAATGATAGGGGAAGTAGTCAAAAGTTTACATGATTTTTTGGGGGAAATGCTACCTCAGGTGTCCGAGTTGTTAGTGGCCCAAGTCAGTTTTCAAACCCTGCAATATAATGGGTACAACTATAAAGAAAATTATTACAAGTACAGGGACTCTTATGACTACCTTACAGATTTGGACATCTCCAAGTAGCGCTCCAGGTTAGCATAGCTCAGCCTGCATTAATACACTTAAGGTGCTGCCTGCTACTCCAGCTCAAACACCAAATAGTAAATATAAAATGCTGATAACTTTGTGATTTGTTGAAAATAATCAGCAGTGTATGAACAGAGGAACAATGACTGAGCTAGCATTAGACTGTAAATGTAAGGACAGAGATTGAGCCCTCTTTCGCGAAAACCCTGTGATGAATCAACAAATTGAATTGTAACTTCAGAGAAGCAGCTTAAACTTCTGCCGGTGATTTTCCTGCCTTTTTTTTCTTTCTCAAATGAAGCAGAAGTAGACTGAAGCCAGTTGACTAGAGGATTTGCCTGTTAACTAAAGTTTCCTGGGGTTAAAACTCATCAATCTCCTAAAGATTTGGCTTAATTACAATGTTTGCTTTACATTCAATTGATGTAGGATGAAGTCTTGCAATCCTTATTTTTAGGAATTAAGTAAATTTTACTTGTTTAGGGTTATGAAAGCTCTTGGTCTCAACTGACCTAAATTCCTAGTCCAGCACCGATAGAATGGGTGTTATGTGTAGGAATCGTGTGGATATTATGATTGGTAATGATAAGAAGGTTATTTCTTTGTATGTTCAAATTGTTTTATTTTTGTGTTGTTTAATGAAGGGAACATAGTTAGTGATGTGGAGTACGTTAGCTGCAAGTAGAAATGTATGCTGAGGACTGCTATGATGGCTATTAGTGTTGGTAGAATGATGTTATCATTTTTGTTATGTCTTGGATAATTACTCGTTCGGATAAAAACCCTGATAGTGATGGGTGATGTCCTAATGATACTATAATGGTGAGGAAAAGGATTGTGATGGGAGGTGTTTTATCTCATGTGTGTGATAATGATACTCTTGTAGTACATGATCTGGGCATAAATAATAAGAAGAGAGTGTTGTTATGATATAAGTTAGTATGTTTAGGATTGTTATAGTTGGAATATACTTTATAATAGCTGTTATTCATCCTATACGGGCAATTGATGAGGAGGGTGTAATTTTTTCCAGGTGAGTATGGCTAAGTCTGCCTCAGCCTCCAGCTATAATATCACTATGATTAATACTATATTTAGCTTGATGGATGGTGACATGTGATATAAAACTGATAGGGGTGCAATTTTTTCAGGCTGATAGCATCAGGCCTGCTGTTCGTGGGATGCCTTGTGCGACTTCAGGCACTCAGAAGTGAAATGGGGAAAGTCCTACTTTTGTGACAAGCGCGATTGTCATGAGGGTGGATGCTGCTGGATTAAAGAGTTTTGTTATTCATTGTGTTCTTTGACCACAGTATATTAGATTAATGATAATAGCCATTATAAGTAGTATTGATGTGGTGGATTGTTTTAGGAAATATTTGTTGGATGCTTCTGTAGCTTATGGGTTCGTGTTATTTATTAGTATGGGGATCTCATTAACCAGTGTGAGCTTGTTATACAATTATGTTTCCTGAGAAAATGGTCAGTAAAATGATAGTAAAAACAAAGAGAGTTTATTAGTACAGGAAGGATATACGACAACATTTTGGGGGTATGGGCCTGAAGCTTACTTAGAGAACATTACTATATAGCATGTGGTGTAAAGTGGTAGCATGGAGAATGTAAAATTCTTAGGAAGAATTCAATTCCAGGAATAAGAGCATTGAAACCTCTATGGTTTACTCTATCAAAGTAACTCTTTTGTCAGACATATTTCTTAAGTTTGTGGTGCGTTGCCTGGTATAAGGACATGTAGTGAAAACTCTCATATCCATAGGGCTAATGTTAGTAGTAAAAAAACTTTTTATAAGAGATGTATACGTTGATCATATCAAAATTCTGGGTAGGATGCTCAAATTCATAGAAAGGAGATTGTTAGATGTGTTTTAATGATGACTTGGGCTGTATATAACTCTGGCACCTAGGGATTGTCGAATGCTCCTAAAAATAGATTGTTGTGGAAATGTTTATTATAAGGAAATTGACATATTCTCTAGGAAGGACGGGGTGAATGGGCCTGCTACATTTTCTACATTGAAGACATATACAGGTTTTGATTCTACTTCTGTTAAATCAAGTGGGGCTTCATTGGATTTCTGCTACTGCGGAGATAATCAAATTCTGGGTAGGGGTCAGGAGAAAATTAGTCATAGGTGTTGTCGTGTAATAATTACTGCTGAAAGTGTTAATGATCCATTTATCAGTAAGACTGAGAATGGAATAACTGCTACATTACTTCATATGAGATTGTGTGTGCTACTGTCCCTAGAGCTCCAGTGAGTGAGTATTTTGAATGTGAAGCTCATCCAGATCTGAGGATGGAATAAATGGCTCGGTGTGATATGGCTAATATAAATAGTATGCCTACATTTATATGAATTAGTGGATAAGATATGGGAAGAGGAATTCATGTTGTGAGAGCCAGGGTTAAGGCTAGCATTGGGGCAATACTATATAAATTGATGATGTTGATGGACACAGTGGTTCTTTAATAAGTAATTTGAATGCCTCAGCAATGGGTTGTAATAATCCATGGGGGCTGATGATTTTTGGCCCTTTCTGGATTTGTATATAGCCTAGGGTTTTCCATTTAGTTAATATGAGGAATGCTCTGGTGAATTAAATTGGGTCATTTGTGAAAGAATGTTGATTATAAACATATTCTTAGGAAGAGGACTTGAACCAGTGCAGATAAAGGTTTCAGTTTTACATAATTACCGGGCTCTGCCACCGTAACAAACCCGGTTCTACAGTAGGGTATGTATAAATTAATTGAATGTAGATTATATCATCATTTAGTTTGCAGACATTTTGTAAAGAAAGCTGAATTGCTCTTGGCCTTTCATACTGGAAGAAATCTGCAATAGACAGAAAGCAACCAGGATGACTCCAGTCTGAACTCAGATCATGTGAGACTTTAGTCGTTGAACAAACAGACAATTAATAGCAGTTATACCATTGAAATGTCGTGATCCAGCATCAACGTCATAAACCATATTGCCGATATGAACTCCAGAATACAATTACACTGTTATCCCTAGTAAAGCTTGCTCCGTTGATCAGTGTTTTTAAGAACAGGTGATAAAGCATTTTGACTAGCTGGTCTAAATTTTTTTTTTTTTTTTTTTTTTTCACAGTTCTGAAAGCTAGAAGTCCCAGATCAAGATTTGGCAGGAGCTATTTCTTTGTTTTTTTTTTTTTTTTTTTTTGGTACGCGGGCCTCTCACTGTTGTGGCCTCTCCCGTTGCGGAGCACAGGCTCCGGACGCGCAGGCTCAGCGGCCATGGCGCACGGGCCCAGCCGCTCTGCGGCATGTGGGATCCTCCCTGACTGGGGCACGAACCCGTGTCCCCTGCATTGGCAGGCGGACTCCCAACCACTGCGCCACCAGGGAAGCCCCTGGTCTAAATTTTAATCACTCAGAGGTGGTTTTATTCTCCAAAAAATAAATGGTGCACGGACTCAAGGTGCACTGGCTTCAGTAGTTGTGGCGCACAGGCTCAGTAGTTGTGGCCCACTGGCTTAGTTGCTCCGTGGCACGTGGTATCTTCCCGGACCAGGGATCGAACCCATGTCCCCTGCATTGGCAGGCGAATTCTTAAGCACTGCATCACCAGGGAAGTCCCAGAATCGCAGTCTCCCTTTTAATATACCTTAAGCCCAAAGAATCCATGGAAAATTGTTACAGAAAATAAGAATAAAATATTGTAAGGACTATAACAGAAGCATATAGTACACAGTTCATATAGACACATCCCAAGCAGTTACAAAGTATATTAAAAGGGAGGCTGCAATTTTCTTTTTTTATTATTTTTTTAACATCTTTATTGGAGTATAATTGCTTTACAATGATGTGTTATTTTCTGCTTTATAACAAAGTGAATCAGTTATACATATGCATATGTTCCCATATTTCTTCCCTCTTGCATCTCCCTCCCTCCCACCCTCCCTATCCTACCCCTCTAGGTGGTCACAAAGCACCAAGCTGCTCTCCCTGTGCTGTGCGGCTGAGGGAGGCTGCAATTTTAAAAGGATAAGATAAATTATACCCACAAACTCCCAATATTTCCTGAAACGTTGCAATCTGAAACCCTATTGTAGGAAGCAGAAGATTCCAGGAGACATTCTACAAATGAAGGACTCTAAACCCTGTGGTTGGATAAGGAATTCTGGAAGGAAGGTATCCTCTCCGAAGGAGAGCAGGTTCCTATACTTCTCTAACATCACATCCCTGTACAATTCCCACTGATCTTGGTCCAGGCATTCTCACTCCTCTTGAGAGAAATCTATGGCCATATCCTGGAATGTCAGCAGTCCCTGAAATTAAAAGTACACATGCCATGTGGTCACGGGAAGAGTTCACGATGTGACCCAAGAAGAAAACAGCAAGTTAAGAGAACTGGTTTTAATTTAGAAGTGTGTCTTCAATTATCACAAATATATATATATATATATATATATTTTTTTTTTTACAAAGTAACTTTCTCTACCTTATTTCTAACTACAAGAAAAGAGTATGGCATGTGATTCACAAAACCAGTATAAAGACTATACTTATCTGGAAAAGAAATGATGAAATGATTGTTTCAACAGAGGCATATGCATTTTTGAATGTTTTATTTATATCAAATTGGATAAAATATGTGTATTTCTCAGACAGAAAAGACATGTCGAGGTGGAAATGTACCTTGCAACTATTCATGGGTACACAAGTACACTGGGGAGATTGTAAAAGTGCAGATTCTGATTCAGCAGGTCCGGTGGGCGTGAGTTCTATTTTTTCAACAAGCTCATTTTTAACTAGTGATGCCACAGTCTCTGATCCATTAACGACAATTGTGAATAGCAGAGACATAATTAGAAAGGTAAAAATTCACATTTAATTTTGAGCTTAAAGTGTTTTATGGATTTTACACCTTTAATAGGATAGTAAGCACAGCAGCAACAATCTTTGTGAGTATTTACTATAGACCGTGTATCTTTCTAACTATTCTGTGTAGGATTCCAGGAAAAAGGCCTGGGCTGCGGTCAGAGTGGCGGGGTGGGGGGGGGAGTGGGGGGGGAGTGGGTGGGCCCAGGCCGGGCCGCCCCTCCAGGGCCCCGAACGGGGCCCTGCGCTCCTGGCGGCTCCCTGCCCCGGCGCCCCCCTCCCTCCCAGAAGGCCTCGGGGCAGAGTGGTCCCACCCCCTGCGCCCAGAACTGAGCCCGCGTTTCCGGAGAGCTGGAACTCCCTCAGTTCGGGGTCTCCTCCCTCCGCCGTCACGGAACTGCCCCGGAGGCCGAGGGGAGGGCGGCCTCACTGAGACTGCCGGCTCTGGAGGGGCCCTGGCAGCCGAAGCCGCGACAGTCGTGCGGACGGCGGGCCGGGGTAAGTGGGCGCCGACGCCTCCGCCTGGTCCGGTGCCCGGGCGGCAGCGCAAGACCAGCTTCTGAGGGGCAGGGGTTCGCTGCCACCCGCCGCTTCTGTGTAGAAAGAGCGGCCCCCAGCGTCTGGTCCCGGGGAACTTCGGTCCCTCCTCTCTCCCCTGCCCTCGGCCTGGCTCGCGGGGCCTGGGGGGCGTGGGGAGGGGGTCGGCCTGAGCGTCCTGAGGGGAAAGGGGGCAAGCGAGGCGCAGGGTGCGGCTGCAGCATCAGCGCCCCTCCACCTGACTGCGGGGAAAGCGGCTGAAAACTCCCGAGGCTCGCAGGCCCCTTATTCAGCAGAGTCCCTCTGCGCTCCTTCCTCCCTGAGCTAAAGTACCGGGGGGAGGGGACAGGGCAGGGGCCTGGCGCAGGTATTGGGGAACATTAAAAGGTGATTGTTAACTAAGGAAAACCAGCTCTCCCAACGTGAGGAATGTAGCTCTTTTCTTTGTAAACGTAGATGCCAGAGTCTGGGCTCACTGAAATCCTTCCTTTCATTTGCACCTCAGCTCTCTGGGGCCTGCATTCTGTATTTGCATATCCTGAGTTCCGTAGGGCCCGCGGCTCACACTGGAGGGCTGCAAGTGCTGATGACTGGGACGTCCTTTGTTTACTGAGCTGGCGAGAAATATTCCATTTCTCAGAGGCTCGAGGGGCAGACAGTGAAAAAGAGTCGGAGAATCTCACTCAGCATGTACTTTGGTTTACATATAGGTAATATTTATACTTAACTGTGCTAATAGAGGTTCTCAAGTCCAATCAACTTGTACTACTGCCCTCTATGTATTCATTTCATCAATATCATAAGATAAATGCCTATAGAATTGACTTAATCCATTTAAATAGGATAATGATTTTTAAAGGAAACATAATAGAAATATCACAACAAAACCTTTACCGCTAAAGGCATGGGTCTGGAACAGCCTAAATAAATGTTCCATTGTTAAAATATTGAAAGATGTGTTCAATAGAAATATCAACAAAAATGACAAATAGTAAGGGCAGCAGAATGTTGAAATGTTCTGTCTTTATTATTAAAGTGGCAGAAAATCATTTATTAGTAGGCACTGGGGGCAGAAGATGCCTGATTTTATATCTTTGTCATATTTGTACAGTTGTTTCAACAAGTAGCTTAAAGACAAAATGGAAAAACAAGGAGGTTTGTGCCTGAGATCACGTTGATGTGAAACCAGGGATGGCCACCTTGTGCCAGGTGAGTTAAATTTACCTGGCAGGTAGAACGCAGAGCTCCTGAGAAGCAAGGGTTGGAATTTTTCTGCTGGGTGCCCCTTAGGTTCTGTGACTTGACTGATTGTGAGTCATGTTTCGGGAAAAACCTGATCACAGGAGAAGGGTGGGAATAGAGTGATTTGGGGAGCAGCTAACATCATTCAACACGGCTCACGGCCTGAATAAATTTTAAAGAAACAGGAAAACAAATGCTTCTTATGGAATCAGAGAATGTGAGGGCTAGACAATCCCACAAAATGAGGAACACCCATCCCATTTTCCAGATGAGAAAACAGAGGCTCAGCAAGGTAAAATCCCTCACCCAAGTTGCACCCATCTCTCCTCCCCACTACATGGTTCATGAAAGCAGGACTCTTCCTGTCGTGATCACTGCTGAACCCCAAAAAGGGCCAGGCATCTAGCAGCTGCTCCAAAAATTTTGGTTGACTGTAGGAACAATGCTGTTTCTTTCTTTCTCACTCTTATTCAGGATTGTGCCAAGAACTCCCCAGTTTTCAATGTAATTCGATAAATGTAAATATTAATTGAGTTTTGTTGTGATGAGGACTTAGGCTTTGAAGGTAACAGACTTGGTTCAGATCCTGTTTCTGCCACTCAATAGCTGTTTGGCTTTGGGAAAATTACTAAACCTCTATGAGCTTATTTCCTCCTTTATAAAGTGGGGATAAATGTATCTGAGCTCACAGAGCACCTGCATGAGAGATGTGCACTAAATATTGGTCTTTCTCACTCTACCACGCCATCTCTCTGTTCTTCCCAGAGAAGTTGTACAGAATGATATAGTACTTTTTAAAAACAATTAATTAATTAATTAATTTTTGGCTGTGTTGGGTCTTCGTTGCTATGTGCGGGCTTTCTCTAGTTGTGGCGAGCGGGGGCTACTCTTTGTTGCGGTGCGCGGGCTTCTCATTGCGGTGGCTTCTCTTGCTGTGCTTGTTTTGGAGCACCGGCTCTAGGCACACGGGCTTCAGTAGTTGTGGCCTGCAGGCTCAGTAGTTGTGGCGCATGGGCATAGCTGCTCCGCGGCATGTGGGAACCTCCCTGACCTGGGCTCGAACCCATGACCCCTGCGTTGGCAGGCAGATTCTTAACCACTGTGCCACCAGGGAAGTCCGATATAGTACTTTATAAAGAGGGGTTTTAATTTATGTCAGATAGTGTACATTTTTCTTGTAGAAAAGATTATTCCACTATAGAAAAATTAACACGCGATACCACTACAAATGCAGTATTCTATGGGCTAGATCTTATCAGTAAATTTTATAAGTAATTGGGCAAATGCCAAAGCACTAGGTACTGGGGAGTAAGAAGACTCAAATCTGGGGTGCCTCCCCACCCCAATATCAAGAGCAGGGTGTGTTTTTCAAATCCATATTTCATCTGGTCTTTGCTTCTCATCCATCCTCTGTGTCTGTCTTTCTCAAGAAGGCTCAGATCCTCTGCTTTCACACCATCCCGGCTGGCTGTGCCCCAGCTCCCGCCCTGGAACCTCTGCATGCCTGGGTGTTCCTGCTCTCCCTGTGCATCACCAGCTTTGCCAGGGAGCTGCTGTATCGTGCACTGCTTGCTGTACCCCAGAGTACCTAGACCCTTCTGGTACATGAAGTACACCCTCATCACCATGAGTGCACGCCCATCCCCTTACCTTATATCCTGCCTCTAAGCCAGGCTTGGGGGTGACGACAGTGTGCGTTCAGCTATGTGAGCTGCTGGAATCAAAGTGAAGTTAACCAACTTTTGAAGTTGCAGGCTTGAGGGGCACACAGTGATTTAAGTCGGGTCACCTGCCTTAAAGTGGGGCTGATTGATTTAAAGCCAGGGCAGCTGACTTAAAGCCTGCATCCCTCAGCTGCAGGACGAGACCAAATTTGGCGGTGCACGGGTTCGCTCCAAGCCAGCACTGCTGTTCAGGAAGAGCTTCCAGCAGCACCTTAGCCCACGGAGACTTGGTCCGTTGTCTTACCCCTGCCCTCAGAGGGCGGCAACCTGCTCTTCTTGAGGAGAATCAGGGAGGGGGAAGTGCAGAGTCCCGGCTGGAGTTGCAGCACCCCTTCTCTGATGGCGGGGAAGGGTGGGCGGGGCTCTGTGATGTCCTGGGGCTGCACTCACCAGGTCGACTCAGCCTCTCAGCCTCCTAACCTCCCCCCACACACCCCACAAGAGTCTCCAATAATATGTAATTGCGCCTTAGGTTCTCGTCTTCAAACTCATACCCTGGCTCCCAGGTCCCTTGATTCATCCAATTCCTCTGTGCTCTTTCTTCTATTAGATACAGTCCCAGAGGGAGGGGCTGGGGGATGGGACTGGAGGGACCCCGGCAGCACTGGCCTCAGCTGACTAAAGAGAGCCGGGGCCTTCGCTATCACACATGTGTGAGGACCCTTAAGGCGGAATCAAGGGGACCAGTTAGAGGCAATCCTTGCTGCCTCAAGTGAGTATGGATCACCATCGGGTGGGGAGCACGCTGACCCCTGAGAAGTACTGTTAGGAGGATGTGTTCCTCCCTCGGCTTCAAGGACGTGGGTGGGCTTCAGGGCTCCAGTTCCCCTCCAGGCCTCCAGGTCCGACTGCACCCCAGCGGCCTTGCAGACCTGCCTTTCTGTCCCAGAACTTGCCAGGCTCCAGGAAGAATCCAAATTGCAGAGATGGTGCCTGAGCGCTCCAGCTTAAGAAGTGCTGTCCCTGGGGACCCAACAGTGGAGGGAGGAAGGGTGAAGGGAGTAGGGGGGTGGGGTAGGGAGGGGTGGCTGCCCTGGGAGACGTTGAGAGAGAAATATCGCCACCCACACCCCCTGCCCCCCTGCAACTGACCCATTGATGCCATAGGATCTCAGGGCCTTTTAGTCAGAGATGCCTCTGCTTCTTTACTCCTGTGTTCAAAACTATGCAAAACCAACTCTTCATCCTCTTGCTGCCTTGCCAGGACTTTTAAAGCACTGTTCTTTTGAAGCACTCGTTCCCTAAACTGCAGTTTGGAGTTGTCCCAGCTATTTAAAAGTGTTCTCCTTAAACTGAGACTAAATCCTACTCTTTTGGAAAAACTACCTTCACTTCAGAGGAGATCGTCTTTTCTGCCCATTCCTTCCTTCTACTGCCCTCTTAAGATGTCCTGTGCACAAAGAGCTTGGTGATTTATTTTTTGCTTCATGTCAAAAAATTAAATAAAACTTCCCCATGCACCCCAAAAAGCTTTCCTGGGACATAGGTGTTTCAAAACCATGAGAGTGTTTTGCAGTTAGTATACCCTGGGTAGACTGCCTAGCAATCCCTCCAAGAGCCAGAGGTGAGCAACACCTTTACTTATTTGATTGGATGCCCTTCAAATTTCGGAAGGTCGCATTCTTATGACCCAGCAGATAAGACAAGAGCCCTGGATGGCTGTGGCTGTGATTATATAACTTCTGGTGATTTTATTTCCCTTAGTGAGCTGCTGGTTCTAGGTTAAATTCTTTCTATTGTCCATTTTTAAAGAAAGTGTGAAAAAGTCACTCTAATAAGTCAGGGGTCTGAGCTCAGGGTTGGTCAAAAGTACTCACGGGGTGGAAGGTGGATAAAAATAGATGGGTAAAATAGGAGGGTTGGCAAGTACAACCAGGACACCAGTGTTCATTGCGCATACTAATAAAGGCCAGAATCTCCTCATTTATCTCTGGTGGGAAGTTCTGATGGTTTCACAGGATCAAACTCAAATCATATTCAAACTAGGGGATATCCCCTGAGCATAAAAGGAAGTATCCACCCCTCGCAGGAGTCGCTGCTGAGGGATAAAGACGCAGACATAGAGACTGGACTTGAGGACCCGGGGAGGGGGAGGGGTAAGCTGGGACGAAGTGAGAGAGTGGCATGGACATGTATACACTACCAAAGGTGAAATAGATAGCTAGAGGGAAGCAGCCACATAGCACAGGGAGATCAGCTCAGCGCTTCGTGAGCACCTAGAGGGTTGGGATAGGGAGGGTGGGAGGGAGACGCAAGAGGGCAGGGATATGGGGATATATGTATATGAATAGCTGATTCACTTTGTTATACAGCAGGACCTAACACAACACGGTAAAGCAATTTTACTCCAATAAAGATGTTAACAACAGCAACGAAAAAAACAAAGTAACTAAGTCAACCACGCCAACGGAGACATTGTATGTGTTTACAGTTCAAGAAATCCAGAAGAGAATCCTTTACTCTGTATGCAATGAATCGTCCATTAGAAAAGAAAAAAAGTTTATAAGATGTTGTTTTTCCATTTATTGTTCAGAACATCATTTTTATACCTCTGCATGTCTATTCAAAGCCAGGTCACATGAGTTAGAGGTAAGCAGCTGATTGATTTAAAGCTGGGTCATGTGATTTAAAAACCAGTGGCATCTGATTGATTAAATCCAGTCATATGACATGAGGAGTGGGTGCTAAAAACTGCACCCACTTGAAACCAGCTTCTCACGGTTAAGGTGTATTGACTAAAAGTTCCTCCTTCTTCAAGAGATTCCAAACCTCTGTAGGACACTTCATTGTAATTGGAGAAAAAAGAAGAATGAAATCAGGCCAGCAGCTGCAGGAGGCCAAGGCAGCCCCCGGGACTAGGGAAGGAGGAGGAAGGGCTGAGTGTTGCCATTAGAGCAGACAACCTCCAGAGGGCGCTGAAGCACCGGCAGAGCCACCTGCCACTCCCAGTTTGGCACTGCAGGGTCAGATTTGGGTTTGGAGATGGGGTTGCTGTAACCCCAAGGAGGTGAGCAGAGAGGAGGGGTTGATTACCGGTCTAATCTGACTCTGTGGCCCAAATTGCCTGGCTTCACAGGGGTGACAGAGTTTTGCTTTCAACAACTGGTGGGGCACTTCCCGGCTGGTCGGGTTGCCCAGTGGCCGGACAGCCTGAAAGGCTGTCTGCGATGGGACCGCCCTTTGTTCCTCCAGAATCTGTACATCAGGAGGTGCATGGTTGCGGGAGCCCATTCACCGACCTCCCCCCCAAGGGGGATGGCATCTTCCCTGGCTGTACCCTATGATCACCTGGTACTTGAAATGACTGCAAGTTTTTTGACTTCAAGGAAAAGCTCACATAACCCCTTCTGCCTCATAATGTGTGGGATTTACTGTAATGGAAGGACATTATAAAGAACAGGTAGAAAACTCACCTGTTGGTCTCCATGTAGGAGTTTATTTTGCATGAATCCCTCCTACATGAGTAGATAGCAGAGGTTTATTTTTGTTCCCGTGTGTGTAGTTGTGGCAGAGGACATAGGTATGGTGATTTGAAGCCCTTAAAGAAATATTCTCAGAACTCTCAAGACTTCTCTTGATTGAAACCGAAAGAGACCTGGAAAAGGAGGAAAAGAAAAGGAAGAGGGAGAAAGAATGACTGTTTCTCAGTAAATTCACCTTCTTAGTTGATTCTTCTGTCTTCTCATTTCTTTTAACTTCTATGTATGTCTAATGGAATAATGTAGAAAGGCTGATTTTTATGCTTTAAAAGATTTTACATCACAAAGAGACTAGAAGTGGCTGACGGAACTTATTCAACGTTGACAGAACTAATTCAAATCAATTTTAGATAGAGTCTTTGATGTTAAATTTCTACACTAAAATTGGTTAATCCAAATTTTCTCTTTCTTTTTGAGTGAATATTTGTAACATATTTTTGTAGATAATAATTTACCCTAGATATACAAAATTGTGAGAATGGGTAACATATTTTACCACTTAAATGATTTCTGTTAAATGAATAGATTGTACACTTTAAATGCCAATGTTATTTCTTACATGTTGTTTTTTATTTTCTTGATTTCCAAAACTTGTGTTTATTTAATTGATTTCTATCTAATAATCTGTGTCTCCCCTTTATTGTTTCTTACTTTATATTTTATTGAATTATAGTTAATTTACATTATTATATCAGTTTCAGAGGTACAACATAGTGATTCATAAATGTTTAGGTTCTTCTCCATTTATACTTATTATAAAAGAGTGGCTCTATTCCCCATGCTATACAGTACGTCACTTTAGATTATTGATTTTGTACATAGTGGATTCTTCCTCAGAATCTCCTACCACTATTTTGCTCCTCCACCCTCTCTCTCCCTGCTGGTAACCACTAGTCTGTTCTTTAATCTGTGAGTCTGTTGTGTTGTTGTTGTTGTATTCGGTCGTTTAGATGCCACGTGTAAATGATATCATACCAGGCTTGTTTTCTCTGAGACTTACACTACTAAGCATGAAACCCTCCAAGTCCATCCACGTTCTTGCAAATGGCAAAATTTCATTTTTTTGAAGTCACCATAAAAAATCTTTTTTTAAATCCAGTAACCTATTGACGAGCACTTAGTTTGACTCTATATCTTGTCTATGGCAAATAACACTGTTTTGAACTTTGGGGTGCAGTTATTTTTTTGAAATAGTGTTTTTGTTTTCTTCTGATATATACCCGAGTGAAATTGCTGGATATTATGGTAGTTCTATTTTTAGTTTTTTTTGTGGAACCTCCATTCTGCTTTCCACAGTAGCTGCACTAATTCACATTCACATCAACAGTGTACAAGAGTTTCCTTTTCTCCACATCCTCACTGACCTTTGTTATTTGTGATCTTTTTGATGACAGCCATTCTGACACGAGTGAGGTGATATCTCACAGTTTTGATTTGTATTTTACTGCCGATTAGCTATGTTTATTCTGACTTCACTGATTTGCATACGGCTGTCCAACTTTCAAAACGCCACTTCCTGAAGAGACTGTCTTTTCCCCATTGTATATTCTTGCCTCCTTTGTCGAAGGTTAATTGACCATAGGTGTGTGGGTTTATTTCTGGGCTCTCTATTCTAGTCCATTGATCCATATATCTCCTTCTGTGCCAATACCTTGTGGTTTTGCTTACTGTAACTTTGTAGTATTGTCTGAAGTCAGGGAGGGTTATGCCTCCTGCTTTGTTCTTTTTCCTCAGGATTGTGTTGACTATTCTGGATTTTTATGATTCCATAAACATTTTAGGATTATTTGTTCTTGTTCTGGGGAAAATGTCATGGGTAATTTGATAGGGATCACATTAAACCTGTAGATTGCCCTGGGTAGTATGGCCATTTTAACACTATTATATCTTGCTGTCCAAGAACGTGAGATGTCTTTCCATTTCTTTGAATCATCTTCAGTTTACTTTACTAATGTTTTGTAGTTCTCAGCATTTAAGTCTTTCACCTCCTTGGTGAGGTTTACTCCTGTGTATTTTATTTTTTTGATGCCATTTTAAAAGGGATTGCTTGTTTACATTCGCTTCCTGATATTTCATTGTTAGTATAAAGAAATGCCACCAGGGACTTCCCTGGTGGCTCCATGGTTGAGAATCTACCTGCCAATACAGGGGATATGGGTTTGAGCCCTGGTCCAGGAAGATCCCACATGCTGTAGAGCAACTAAACCTGTGCACCACAACTACTTAGCCTGCACTCTAGAGCCCGTGAGCCATCACTACCGAGCCCATGTGCCACAACTACTGAAGCCCGCCTGCCTAGAGCCTGTGCTCTGCAACAAGAGAAGCCACTGCAATGAGAAGCCTGTGCACCGCAAGGAAGAGTAGCCCCCACTGGCCACAACTAGAGAAAGCTCGTGCACAGCAATGAAGACCCAATGCAGCCAAAATATATTTAAAGACAAAAAAGAAAGAAATGCAGCCAATTTATGTATGTTAATCTTGTATCCTGCTACTTTGCTGAATTCGTTTATCGGTTGTAGTTGTTTTTGTATGGAATTCTTAGGGTTTCCTTTATATGTATTATCATGTAATCTGCATATAGTGTCAATTATACCTTTTACCTTTCAATTTGGTTAGAATTTATTTCTTTTTCTTGTCTGACTGTTGTGGCTAGGACTTCCAATACTGTGTTGAAGAGAAGAGGTGAGAGTGGGCATACTTGTCTTGTTCCAGATTTTAGCAAGAAGGCTTTCAGCTTATGAACATTGAGTATTATATTGGCTGTGGGTTTGTCATAAGTAGCTTTTATTATGTTGAGATATGTTCCCTCTATAGCCCCTTTGGTAAGCGTTTTTTACCATGAATAGCTGTTGAAGTTTTTCAAGTGCTTTTTTTGGCCTCTATTGAGATGATCATTTGTTTTTTTTCTTTTTACTTTGTTGATGGGGTGTATCACTTTGATTGATTTGCATATGTTGAAACAACTTTGTGACCCTGGGGTGAATCAAATTTCGTCATGGTGTATGATCTTATTATGTGTTGTCAGATTCAGTTTTCTAATATTCTGTTGAGAATTTTTGCATCTATATTTATCAAAGATATTGGCCTGTAATTTTCTTTTTTGGTAGTGTCTTTCTCTGTGTTTTTTTTTAAGTCTTTACTGAATTTGTTACAATATTGCTTCTGTTTTATGTTTTGGTTTCTTGTTTGTGAGGTGTATGGGATCTTAGGTCCCTGACCAGGAATTGAACCACCCGCACCCCCTGCACTGGAAGGTGAAATCTTAACTGCTGGACTGCCAGAAAAGTCCCCATCTGTTTTTGTTTGTTTGTTAATAAATTTATTTATTTATTTATTTTTGGCTGCATTGGGTGTCCGTTGCTGTGCGTGGGCTTTCTCTAGTTGCGGCGAGCGAGGGCTACTCTTCGTTGTGGTGCGTGGGCTTCTCATTTTGGTGGCTTCTCTTGTTGCCGAGCATGGGCTCTAGGCACACGGGCTTCAGTAGTTGTGGCTCTCAGGCTCAGTAGTTGTGGCTCCCGAGCTCAAGAGCGCAGGCTCAGTAGTTGTGGCGCACAGGCTTAGTTGCTAACCAGCATATGGGATCTTCATGGACCAGGGCTCGAACCCGTGTATCCTGCATTGGCAGGCAGATTCTTAACCACTGTGCCATCAGGGAAGTCCCCCCGCATATGGTTTTGATAGCAGGGTGATGGTGACTTCATAGAATGTCTTTGGAAGTATTCCTTACTCTTCAATCTTTTGGAAGAGTTTGAGAACAATCAGTGTAAGTTCTTCTTTGTATATTTGGTAGAATTTGCATGTGAAACCATCTGATCCTGGACTTTTGTTGGTAGGGAATTTTTTTAAATTACAGATTCTATTTCACTTTTAGTGATCAGTCTGTTCAAGTTATCTATTTCTTCTTGATTCAGTTTTTGTTGGCTGTAAGAAAAGAACATACATTTTTAGATTATGTTAGCACCTAAATACTTGCCATGTATTAGACCACGAGAAAGCAAAGAAAAAAGTATTAAAATATTTTTTCATATAGAAAAAAATACTGAAATATTATTTAAGAAATTGGGATAATAATACTAATTATAATAATGAGAAACTGTTCTAAACTTAAAGACTACTTTATCTCATATTCATACTATATGCTAATTGTTTTATTGTTTTTAAATCCATGGAATGTATTCTCCTTTTTAATTTAATTCTTTTATTTTACCTGTATATTGTTAAAAACAATTTAGTTGCACATAATATAAAAAAATTACACTTTAATAGGAGATATTAATCCATTTACATTTAGTATAGTACTGAAAATACTTAGGTTTAGAGTTACCATGTTAATTTGTGCTCTCATTTATTTATTTCTTTAAATGATTTAATTTTGCTTTTTAAAAAGTAAATTATATAATTATCTATTTTTAATGTCTTTATTAGTGTGTAATTGCTTTACAACGGTGTGTTAGTTTCTGCTTTATAACAAAGTAAATCACCTATACATATACATATATCCTCATATCTCCTCCCTCTTGCGTCTCCCAGCCATCCTCCCTGTCCCACCTCTCTAGGTGGTAACAAAGCACCAAGATGATCTCCCTGTGCTATGTGGCTGTTTCCCACTACCTATCTATTTTACATTTGGTAGTATATATAAGTTCATGCCACTCTCTCACTTCATCCCAGCTTACCCTTCCCCCTCTCCGCGTCCTCAAGTCCATTCTCTACGTCTGCGTCTTTATTCCTGTCCTGCCCCAGGTTCTTCACAATCATTTTCTTTTCAGTTTTTTTAGATTCCGTATATATGTGTTAGCATACAGTATTTGTTTTTCTCTTTCTGACTTGCTTCATTCTGTATGACAGACTCTAGGTCCATCCACCTCACTACAGATAACTCAATTTCATTTCATTTTATGGCTAAGTAGTGTTCCATTGTATATTGAAGATGTGTGACATCTTCTTTATCCATTCATCGGTTGATGGACACTTAGGTGGCTTCCATGTCTGGGCTATTGTAAATAGAGCAGCAATGAACATTGTGGAACATGACTCTTTTTGAATCATGGTTTCTCAATGTATATGCCCAGTAGTGGGATTGCTGGGTCATATGGTAGTTCTATTTTTAGATTTTAGGGAACCTCCATACTGTTCTCCATAGTGGCTGTATCAATTTATATTCCCACCAACAGTGCAAGAGTGTTCCCTTTTCTCCACACCTCTGCAGCATTTATAGTTTGTAGATTTTTTTTATGATGGCCGTTCTTATCTGTGTGAGATTATACCTCATTGTAGTTTTGATTTGCATTTCTCTAATGATTAGTGATGTTGAGCATTCTTTCATGCATTTGTTGGCAATCTGTGTATCTTCTTTGGAGAAACATGTATTTAGTTCTGCCCATTTATGGATTGAGTTGTTTTTTTTTTTTATATTGAGTTGCATGAGCTGCTTGTAAATTTTGGAGATTAATCCTCTGTCAGTTGCTTCATTGGCAAATAGTTTCTCCTGTTCTGAGTGTTGTCTTTTTGTCTTGTTTTTGTTTTCCTTTTGCTGTGCAAAAGCATTTAAGTTTCACTGGGTCCCATTTTTAAATTTTTATTTTTATTTCCATTTCTCTAGGAGGTGGGTCAAAAATGATCTTGCTCTGATTGATGTCATAGAGTGTTCTGCGTATGTTTTTCTCTAAGACTTTTATAGTGTCTGGCCTTACATTTAGGTTTTAGTCCATTTTGAGTTCATATTTGTGTATGGTGTTAGGGTGTCTTCTAATTTCATTCTCTTTGTAGCTGCTCAGTTATCCCAGAACCACTTATTGAAGAGGCTCTCTTTTCTCCATTGTATATTCTTGCCTCCCTTATCAAAAATAAGGTGACCATATGTGCGTGGGTTTATCCCTGGGCTTTCCCTCATGTTCCATTGATCTATATTTCTGTTTTTGTGCCAGTACCATACTGTCTTGAGTACTGCAGCTTTGAAGTATAGTCTGAAGTCAGGGAGCCTGATTCCTCCAGCTCTGTTTTTCTTCTCAAGATTGCTTTGTCTATTCGTGGTCTTCTGTGTTTCATACAAATTGTGAATTTTTTTGTTCTGTTTCTCTGAAAAATGCCATTGGTTGTTTGATAGGGATTGCATTGAACCTGTAGATTGCTTTGGGTAGTATAGTCATTTTCACAATGTTGATTTTTCCAATCCAAGAACATGGTATATCTCTTCAGCTTTTTGTGTCATCTATGATTTTATTCCATCAGTGTCTTACAGTTTTCTGAGTACAAGTCTTTTGTCTCCTTAGGTAGGTTTTTTCCTAGGTATTTTATTCTTTTTGTTGCAGTGGTAAGTGGGAGTGTTTCTGTAATTTCTGTTTAAAAGTTTTCTTCTTTAGTGTATAGGAATGAAAGAGATATCTGTGCAGTAATGTTGTATCCTGCTATTTTACCAAATTCATTGATTGGCTCCAGTAGTTTTCTGGTAGCCTCTTTTCGATTCTCTATGTATAGTATCATGTCATCTGCAAACAGCGAGAGCTTAACGTCTTCTTTTCCGATTTGGATTCCTTTTATTTCTTTTTCTTCTCTGATTCCTGTGGCTAAAACTTCCAAAACTGTGTTGAATTTTAGTGGTGAGAGTGGGCAACCTTGTCTTGTTCCTGATCTTGGTGGAAATGGTTTCATGCTTTCACCATTGAGAATGATGTTGGCTGTGGGTTTGTCATATATGGCCTGTATGGTGTTGAGGAAAGTTCCCTCTATGCCTACTTTCTGGAGGGTTTTTATCATAAATGGGTGTTTAATTTTGTCAAAAGCTTTTTGTCAAGAGCATTTAATCCATTTACATTTAAGGTAATTATCGATATGTATGTTCCTATTGTCATTTTCTTAATTGTTTTGCGTTTGTTATTGTAGGTATTTTCCTTCTCTTGTGTTTTCTGCCTAGAGAAGTTCCTTTAGCATTTGTTGTATAACTGGTTTGTTGGTGCTGAATCTCTTAGCTTTTGCTTGTCTGTAAAGTTTTTAATTTCTCCATCAAATCTGAAAAAGATTCTTGCTTGGTAAGTAATCCTGGTTGTAGGTTTTTCCCTTTCATCACTTTAAGTATGTCCTGCCAGTCCCTTCTGGCTTGCAGAGTTTCTGCTGAAAGATCAGCTGTTAGCTTTATGGGGATTCCCTTGTATGATATTTGTTGTTTTTCCCTTGCTGCTTTTAATATTTTTTCTTTGTATTTAATTTTTGATAGTTTGATTAATATGTGTCTTGGCATATTTCTCCTTGGATTTATCCTGTATGGGACTCTCTGAGTTTCCTGGACTTGATTAACTCTTTCCTTTCCCATATTCGGGAAGTTTTCAACTATAATCTCTTCCAATACTTTCTCAGTCCCTTTCTTTTTCTCTTCTTCTTCTGGGACCCCTATAATTCAAATGTTGTTGCATTTAATGTTGTCCCAGGGGTGTCTCAGATTGTCCTCAATTCTTTTCATTCTTTTTGCTTCATTCTGCTCTGTGATAGTTATTTCCACTATTTTATCTTCCGGGTCATTTATCCATTCTTCTGCCTCAGTTATTCTGGTATTGTTTCCTTCTGGAAAATTTTTAATTCCATTTATTGTGTTGTTCATCATTGTTTGCTTTTTCGTTCTTCTGGGTCCTTGTTAAACGTTTCTTGTATCTTCTCCATGCTAGTTCCAAGATTTGGGATCATTTTTACTATCATTACTCTGAATTCTTTTTCAGGTAGACTGCCTATTTCCTCTTCACTTGTTTGGTATGGTGGGTTTTTACCTTGCTCCTTCATCTGCTGTGTGTTTCTCTGTCTTCCCATTTTGCTTAACTTACTGTGTTTGGGGCCTCCTTTTTGCCGGCTGCTGTTTCGTAGTGTCCCGTTGTTTTTGGTGTCTGCCTCCAGTGGCAAAGTTTGGTTCAGTGGGTTGTGTAAGCTTCCTGGTGGAGGGTACTGGTGCCTGTGTTCTGGTGGGTTGGGCTGGATCTTGTCTTTCTGGTGGGCAGGTCCACATCCGGTTGTGTGTTTTGGGGTGCCTGTGACCTTATTATGATTTTAGGCAGCCTCTCTGATAATGAGTGGGGCTGTGTTCCTGACTTGCTAGTTGTTTGCCATAGGGTGTCCACCACAGGTGCTTGTTGGTCTTTGAGGGGAGCTGGGTTTTAGCATTGAGATGGAGATCGCTGGGAGAGCTTTTGCCTTTTGATATTTCATGGCACCGGAGGTCTCTGGTACACCAATGTCCTGAACTTGGCTCTCCCACCTCAGAGGCACAGGCCTGGCACCCAGCTGGAGCACCAAGACCCTTCAGCCACACGGCTGGAGGTGAGAGCAAGAGGTAACTTTCGTACACCTCAAGACCACCAATGGGATTCACTGACCATTTTCTCTCCAGATGTGAAGAAAACAAAATTCAGTCTTTGGCTAGTCAGCCACTTTGGTAGCCAGCCTCCAAGATGGCCCTAATCATCCCCTAAGTATCTCCCAATCTTCATGCACCTGCGTGGCCCCTCACACTTGCAAAGTGTTGAGTGTTTAACTATTAAGACGTTGCAGAAATGACAAAGTGCAGCTTCCAAAGGTGGGTCATAAAAGACATTGCAGCTTCTGATTTGTTTTCTGCTAGATCGCTCATCCTGGTGTAAGCCAGCTGCCATGTCATGAGGACACTCAGGCAGCCCTAAGGAGAAATCCATGTGGCAAGAAACTGAGGTCTCCAACTGCAGCCACGTTAGTAAGTCATCTCATAAGTCAAAAGATTTAATTTTATTTATTTTTCATTGCGTTGGGTCTTCGTTGCTGCACAGAGCTTTCTCTAGTTGTGTCGAGCGGGGGCTATTCATCATTGCAGTACACGGGCTTCTCCTTGCGGTACTTTCTCTTCTTGTGGAGTATGGGCTCTAGGTGCATGGGCTTCAGTAGTTGTGTCATGCAGGCTCAATAGTTGTGGCTTGCGGGCTCTAGAGCACAGGGTCAGTAGTTGTGGCACACGGGCTTAGTTGCTCTGCAGCATGTGGGATCTTCCCAGACCAGGGTTTGAACCCCTGTCCCCTGCATTGGCAGGCAAATTCTTATCCACTGTGCCACCAAGGAAGTCCAGTGTGCTCCTTTTTAAACCTAGTCTGTTTTCTTTATTTTCTGTCTTAACTATTCTGTATTAAATTAAGAAAATAATACTCCTTTCTACCCCTCCTCTTTGAGTATTATATATGAAGAAATAGGTCTTATTTATTAATCTCAAATTTTCAGCTTACTTTTAAGAAGTAATCACAATGTCAAGTGTTTAATATCTTTCACTTCCACCTTGAAAAGCATGGATATTAAAGTGCTAATATAATTACCTTCCCTAGTCTATATTTTTTACTTTTCGTTATGTATAAAAAACAACTAAAAACATGCACGGTTTGTAAGAAAATGACAAATTTCAGAAAATTCAGAATCTGAGTACACTCTATACCTAGCTTCTAGATAAAGACACAGAAAATTTCCAGACACTCAGAGGCCCCCTGGTCCCATTCTAGTGGCTTCCCTTAAGGTTTACAATTGTTCTGGTATGTAACAAAAATATCACTTTACCTGTATTTTGCATTTTATATAAATGTTATGACACAGTATAAACACTTTTGGACAGGGCTTTTTATTCCTTATGTTGTTTGTGAACCTCCCTATATGGTTGCCTGTTGTGATCATGTATGGACACTGTTGCATAGGATTCCATAGTGTAAACATTTAACTACTAAGTAATTTATTCCAATGTGTATTAAAATATGAGTGATTTTTAGTTTGTGTCTGTTGAGAATAGCACTGGTATATAAATTCTAGAACTTGAGCTTTGGTGGTATGTGTATAAATTATTGTTCAGTATACATGTAGTAGTAAAATTTTCGACTCATAGCTTTCATGTGTTTATCTTTTTTTTTTTTTTTTTGCGGTATGTGGGCCTCTCACTGTTGTGACCTCTCCCATTGTGGAGCACAGGCTCCGGACGCGCAGGCTCAGAGGCCATGGCTCACGGGCCTAGCCGCTCCGCGGCATGTGGGATCTTCCCAGACCGGGGCACGAACCCGTGTCCCCTGCATCGGCAGGCGGACTCTCAACCCGTGCACCACCAGGGAAGCCCTCATGTGTTTATCTTTTTAGATACTTCTAAATATTTTCAAAACATTTGTATGAATTTTCATGCTCAGCAGCAGTGAATGAGAATCAAGAATTAGACACATTCTTGTCAAACTTGATAATACCTGTCGTTTTCATTTGAACTTTCTGGTTCGTGAGTGATAATTCCAAGGATTGCTTTTGTTTCATTTAATTGACTGCTAAGAAGCCAAGCATCTTTTGATATGTTTACTTAACATTCTATTCTCTCTTTTTTGAAATATCTTTTGGTATATTTTCCCCATTTTTGCTCTTACATTATCTTCTTATTGAAGACTTTTTTTTTAAACATCTTAAGACTTCTTATTTAGGAGTTTTTTTATATACGCTTGATATGAGTTCTTCTCTCTGTCACTCCTTCTCTTTCTTTAGATGATTGTCAGTTTTTAATGTTAATAACATCTAATTTGTTATTTTCCTGTTTATTATTTAGTCATATTTCTATTTATTTATGTAGTCTTCTTATCTGTAGCATAGCACATTATTTATTCTAAACCAGAAAGATGTTTTGGTTTCTTCAATAAATGTAATTATTAAGCTTTAAATTTAAGTTAACTTTCTAAAGTAAATATGTTGTATCATAGTAAAAATTAATTTTTTCTAGGACAGCTGGAAGCTTACATTTATTCAGAAAATGTTGTATTCAACTTTCATTTGCTCCTACCTCTCATTGATTCACAGAGGTAAACATCACTTCATCCATTGATCTGACTTTTCTCTCATGTCTCATGGTCATTCCCACCAATTCTTCTTACCTCCTGAAATCTTTAGCAATCCCATTATTCCACAAAAGCAAAAACCTTCCTTGGGCCTTTTTCCTCAGAAGGTTGATTATTCCCACATTTTAACTGGGAGATTGCAATAAGTTAGGAGAAAGTGCCACAAGGGTCTCTCATTTTATTTTTCACATCTTGTATCAGCCTCTGCTTGCACTCTGTGTTCAAAGATTTTTGTACAACACATTGATGGAAGATGCCAGTTGTTTCTCTCCTTGGGGCAAAAGACAGATTAATTACCTGACAAATAAAATAAAGACAGTGTCTTGCTCTGCTCAAATGTTGGACAGGATCGCTTGCATCCTACTTTAAAAGTTTCAGGTGACTGTAGCTTAAGATTCCTAAGCTTTAATCCATACTTGCACCATGCACAGCACCCAACAGGACTGCTTTACATAACCCCATGAGACATTTGTGTGCAAGTGGAACAGATAAAAATATGAAACTATTGCTGTCTTTTTGTGTCATAAAAATGATTTTTTGTCTCATTTAAAATATTTTTTTCTAAAATCCAAAAACCTGTCAGGCTAAAATATTGGAATTTCGAATATGGTAAAATCTAAGACCCTTCAGATCTCTTTCCAGTTTTGTTGATAATGGGATGCCGTCAGAGATATGACTTCATTAAACACAATAGGTAAGATTCCTTCATAGGCCTGATTGGGGAATACGAAAATAATCCCTGGAAAAATCTGGACATTTTCTAGTTCTCAAGTATTGGTTAAGATGGTAGAAAGGGCCCTTCATTGTCCTATATGTGAATGCAGATCAATTGAGAGAGGTGGGGATAAAACAAGCAGCCTAAATATCCTTTATGTTTGCTGTACTACTAGTAGAAAGAGGAAGGCTCAGCATGTCACCATGGTTGATATAGCAAATAAGCTGCTTGAAACTACACAGAAATATACCTGCTTGTATTTTCTGTGCAGATACCTTCTCTTTTGGTGTGCCCTGATACCTCCCTCAACTTATGTACCAACTCCAGCAGCATTAAGCAGAAATCCAAAGAAATCTATTCTTTGGAATTATGAGGAAGGGAAGACTCGAAAATTTTATAGCATGCTCTATGCAAATATACAGGTCACCATCCTTATCTATGTCATGCCATGCATGGAGGGTCAGTAGGTTCAGGGGATTCTGGAAGCACCAAGGTCTGCACCAAGCACCTTATCTTGGTCAGTTTCTCAATGCTAGTAGCTACAAAAAGAAGAGGACAGCAGGCATCTTAGGGAGAAGAGCCAACATTAAATGAAATGTCCTAATTACTCTAGGCAACCTCTCATGATAGCCTCCCATAGCTCCTTGAATCCCTACATCCTTGCACAAGGGATAGTGTAATATTACTGGAGTGTGTGACTGCAGATTAGCATTATTTTTGCTGAAAAAAATGAAAGTAGGTTCAAGTGATAGGGTTTGAAAAGGGTTCACAGTGCCAGGGAAACTATTGTAACAATGTGGACAGAACCGTTTGGATGGATTCATCATGTTTTTGTTTTTGTTTTTTTGCTGCTTCAGAATCTGTAGTAGAGATTGGTGTGTTCCATGATGCATTCCCGCTTCTTATAAGTTTTAGGTGGAATACCCCATTAGGAAGAAGTGCACGTAAGGAAGATTAGTGAGTCAAACTCCTCTGCCCTCTGTCAGCAGTGGGTGCAAAGGGATTTAGACCAAGTGCTTTCATCCTTTGACGTGCAAAGTTTTCACTATATGAATGATGTTTTGTTTGTTTGCAGGTCAGGAGCCTTGGTCTCAATATCCCTGTTTAAAAAGTGTTATCACATGTCTGCCAGAAAGAATTGCTGATGATACTGGAAAAAATTGAGAGTTATCCTTAACAGTTAAGGGTTTGGTAGCAACATGGATGGGCCTAGAGATTGTCATACTGAGTGAAGCAAGTCAGACACAGAAAGACAGATATCATTTGATATTGCTTATATGAGGAATCTAAAAAAGAAAAAAAAAGGTACAAATGAACTAATTTACACAACAGAAACAGAGTCATGGATATAGAAAACAAACTTATGGTTACCAGGGGATAAGTGGGGAAGGGATAAATTGGGAGATTGGGACTGACCTATACGCCCTAGTATATATAAAATAGGTAAGTATTGATAAGGATCTGCTTTATAGCACAGGTGTGTACTGTGCTATCAATGGTGTGTACTGGCATATACGGGAAAAGAATCTTAAAAAAGACAACAAGGGTTTTGGGATTATATAATAAATATAAATGTGCAAACCTTTAACATGAAAGGAAAAATCAGTTAACTCTGTGGTCCCTGTTATGGTGTAAACATTTTGTAACTCTAATTTAAAAATTTTGAAACCCAGCTCCCAGGTTGATGGTATTAGGAGGTGGGGCTTTTGGGAGGTGATTAGGTCATGAGGGCTGATACCTCAAACATGGGATTAGTGACCTAATAAATGTAGCACACAGAAGATCTCATGCCCATCACATGATTTCATTGCTGAGCGAGAAGACCCACATTATGAACCAGATATTGGCCCCTCACCAGACACTAAGTCAGCTGGCAACTTGTTCTTTTCTTTCTTAATTAATTAATTTTTTGGCTGCGTTGGGTCTTTGTTGCAGTGTGCGGGCTTCTCATTGGGTGGCTTCTCTTGTTGCGGAGCACGGGCTCTAGGCGTGCGAGTTTCCAGTAGTTGTGGAGCACGGGCTCAGTAGTTGTGGCCTGTGGTCTCTAGAGTACAGGCTCAGTATTTGTGGTGCACGGGCTTAGTTGTTCCATGGCATGTGGGATCTTCCTGGACCAGGGCTCGAACCTGTGTCCGCTTTATTGGTAGGCATATTCTTAACCACTGCACCACCAGGGAATCCCCTGGTAACTTGTTCTTGAACTTTTCAGCCTCAGCAATTATGAGAAAACAAAAATATTCTGTTGTTTATAAAATATCAAGTCTCTTGTATTTTGTTTTAGCAGTCAAAGAAGCTGGCTTAGGAGAAATATCTGTGAGCTTGAAGACATATCAAGAGAAACCTTTAAATCTCAAAAGGAAAGAGAAAATGGGCAGGAAAGAAACCAACAGAACAGAATAATCAATAATTGTGGAACAATGAAAATTCTGTGACCTATACATAATAGGTATAGCAGGAGGAGAATAAAGATAACAAAGAACAGAAAATATTTTTTAAAAAATGACTGAGAATCTCCCCAAAGGAATGTCTGACACTAGATCCACAACATCCAAACTTAGAGGAATGTATGAATAGTAAAGAAAAACGACGAATATCTCTCAGGAACATCAATGCAAAAATCCTCAACACAATATTAACAAATCAAATCCAACAATATTTTGAGAGAATTTTATATCATGAATGGGAGGGAATAATCCCAGGTATGCAAGGCTGGTTCAACATTCTAAAATCAAATAATTATATGCATCATATCAACACCCTAAAGACAATAATTAGCATATCAGTAGATTCAGAAGACCTTTGAAAAAATCTAACACCCATTCTTCATAAAAACTCTCAGTTAAAGAAATAGACTGGAGCTTTCTCAAGTTGATAACAAAGATCTACAGGAAACTTTTATCTTACATCATGATTAATGGTCAAAAACACGAAGCTTTTCCACTAAGTTCAGGTAAAAGCAAGGATGTCCCCTTTCATGACTCCTTTTCCACATTTTACTCCATGTCCTTGCTAATGCAGTAAGGCACGAAAATAAATAAAACATATACAGATTGGGTAGAAAAAAATGAAAGCAGCCTTAATAAAATGTGGACCAATATACTTTATGGACACCTCACCAAAGAAAATAGACACTATGCATATAAGTATACAGAAGAATAATTCAGATTACATGCTGCCATCAAAAAGCAAATTAACAATACAATTGCATACGATTTTAGCCATTAGAATGGCTAAAATGTGAACAATGAGAAGAACAAATTCTGTAGGGGATGCGGAACAATAGGAAATGTCATTTGTTATTGGTGGAAATGAAACATAATACAGCTACTTTGGTAGTCTGATTGACACTTGCTATAATATTGAACATTCCCTTACTGTACAATCCGGCAAGTGTTCTCATGGATATTTACTGAAAGTAGTTTAAAACATACTTCCAGATGAAAACCTGCATATGGATATTTATAGCACCTAATTCAATATTGCCAAAATGTGAATGAAACTAAGGTGTCCTCCAATAGGTGAATGAAATGATATAGTATTAATATATTCTGGGAATGGGATAATATTGAGCACTGAAAAAGTAAGCTATCAAGCCATAAAAATATGTGGGAATTCTTTTTATCTTTTGAAATATAGGCGATTTTCTTTATTTTGTAATTTAAATTTTCTTGGAGTATAGTTGATTTACAATGTTGTGTTCATTTCAACTGCACAGCAAGTGATTCAGTTACACATATTCGTTCTTTTTCAGATTCTTTTCTGATAAAGGTATTCCTAGAATATTGAGTAGAGTTCCCTGTGCTATACAGTAGGTCCTTGTTGCTTATCTATGTTATATATAGTAGTATTCATATGTTTCCCCCAAGTTCCTGATTTATCCCTGCCCCCCACCTTTCCCCTTTGGTAACCATAAGTTTGTGTTCCAAGTCTGTGAGTCTGCTTCTGTTTTGTAAGTTAGTTCATTTGTATCAATTTTTAAGTTCCACCTAGAAGTGATATCATACAATATTTGTCTTACTGTGTCTGACTTACTTCACTTAGTACAATCATCTCTAGGTCCATCCATGTTACTGCAATTGGCATTATTTTCTTCTATTTTATGGCTGAGTCATATTCCATTATACATATGCATCACATATTCTTTACCTATATTCATATGTTGATGAACATTTTGGTTGCTTCCATGTCTTCGCTATTGTAAAGAGTGTTGCAGTGAACATCGGGGAAGATGTATCTTTTCGATTTATGCTTTCCTCTAGATATGCACACAGGAGTGAACTTGCTGGGTCATCTGGTAGCTCTATTTTATTTTATTTTATTTTATTTTATTTTATTTTATTTCATTTCATTTCATTTCAATTTTTTTGGAGTATAGTTGATTTACGATGTTGTGTTACTTTCTGCTGCACAGCAGAGTGAAGCAGTTATACATATATCCAATCCTTTTTGGATTCCTTTCCCATACACAGTATTGAGTAGAGTTCCCTGTGCTATACAGTAGGCCCTTATTTGTTATCTCTTTTATATATAGTGGTGTGTATATCTCAATCCCAATTTCCAGTTTATCCGTCCCGCCTCCCCTTACTCTGGAAACCTCCATTCTATGCTCCATAGCAGCTGTTACCAATTGGCATTGCCACCAGTAACTTAGTATTGGTGGCGCGGTGGTTAAGAATCCGCCTGCCAGTGCAGGGGACACAGGTTCGAGCCCTGGCCCAGGTAGATCCCACATGCTGCAGAGCAACTAAACCCATGTGCCACAACTACTGAGTCTGCGCTCTAGAGCCCACGAGCCACAGCTACTGAGGTCACGTGCCACAGTTACTGAAGCCTGTGTGCCTAGAGCCTGTGCTCCACAACAGGAGAAGCCACCGCAAACAGAATGCTGCTTACCACAACGATGAGTAGCCCCCGCTTGCTGCAACTATAGAAAAGCCGCACGCGGCACTGAAGATGCAATGCAGATTAAAATAAATAATAATAAGTAGTAGGTTTCTCTTTTTTCCACACCCTCTGAAGCATTTCTTGTTTCTAGACATTGTGAGGATGGCTATTCTGAGTGGTTCCAGGTGATACTTCTTTGTACATCTGATTTGCATTTGTCTAACATAAAGCAATGGTGAGCATCTTCATATGTGCTTTTTTTTTTTGAACAGTGTGAGTAAAATTTACCCCTTGAAAAAGGGTTATTGAAATGTTGCCTTGTTTTGAAGTCTATTTCGATTACTTACCCCAAGACATTTTTTGAGGGCTGTTGTCATTTACAGCTCCCCAGGCATTGTGAATATGAAGTGCCTATAAGGTCCAGTTTTAGAATTGTTGTTATGAGAAACAGAAGGTGACAGGATTTTTACTGTCCCTCTCTGGTTACTGACACAACCTTAGATGTAGGGAAAGTCCTGTTCCTGGGTTTTAAATTAGAGTGGAATGTGCCTGACCAAACATGTAAGGGCTTCTGTCCCGTTCCTTCTTCCCCCGTACCCTTCATCCCCCGAACAAGTATAAACCCCTGCAAAATCACCTGTTGAGGGTGCTGTCTTGTAGTGTGGGATGACCCTAACGAAGGAGTTGGGAGGTCGGAACCCAAACACCAGGATATGTTGAGACCAGGTGATTTTCAAAATGTCATCCAGCCCAGAGAGTCCACCATCCTTTGGGTGTCAGAGCGTTGGTTTAGTAGTATGAGGGCACACTTAGATGTGGAGATTGTGATCCCATGCAGAGGGGACCAGGTACTACGTGTTCAAGGGGTCGAATTAGCTGGCATATCCTCCCGAGGTCCTCAGGCCCACAACAGTCCAGCCTTGGGACCAAATTGGGTCTGTGTCCAAGGATGTGACACTAGCACGTTCACCGTGACTAAATGAATTTAGTGATCATTTTTCTTTTCTATAATTTAATTTTAAATTTATAATGGAGGATAGTTGATTTACCATGTTGTGTTCTTTTTTGATATACACAAACATGATTCATTTATATAGAGATGACTATATATTTTTGGAATTACTTTCCAATTGAGGTTACTAAAGGGTGTTGAGAAGAGTTCCAAGTGCTCTACAGCAGGTCCATGTTGATTACAAGTTTTCTCTCTGTAAATATGTGTATACTAACTCCAACCTCATGATTTATGCCTCCAACACACCTTTCCAGTTTTCTTTTTTTTTTTTTTTTTTTTTTTTTTTTTTTTTTTTTTGCGGTACGCGGGCCTCTCACTGTTGTGGCCTCTCCCGTTGCGGAGCACAGGCTCCGGATGCGCAGGCCAGCTCACAGGCCCAGCCACTCCGCGGCATGTGGGATCCTCCCAGACCGGGGCACGAACCCGTGTTCCCTGCATTGGCAGGCGAACTCTCAACCACTGTGCCACCAGGGAAGCCCCTCCTTTCCAGTTTTGTAACCATAAGTTTGTGTTCTAAGTCTGGGACTCTGTTTCTGTGTTGTAAGATAGTACCTTTGTATCAATTGTTAGATTCCACTGATAAGTAATATCATATGATATTTATCATTGTCTGATTTATGACACTTAGTATGAATGTATCTATGTCCTTCCAAGTGGCTGCAAATGGCCTTATTCCGTTCATTTCATGGCTGAGTAATATTCCATTACACATATCTACCATAATTTCTTTATCCAGTCTTCCTTCCAAGGACGTTGAGGTAGCTTCCAAGTAGAGGCTCTTGTAAACAGGGATGCATAAATTTGGAGTACCTGGGTCCTGTCAATTTACATTTTTTCCAAGATACAGGCCCAGGAGTGGAAGCGCCATATGCTCTGACGCTCTGTTTTTGAGATTTTTAAGGAATCACCACCCACTTCTCCACAGTGGCTGTTAGCAATTTACATTCCCACCATCAGCTTTTCAGGGTTCCATTTTCTCCACGCCCTATCCTGCATTTCAGGTTTTACACTTTATGAGCTTGGCCATTCTGACTGGTGCGAAGTGATACCTCTTTGTAGTATTAATTTACATTGCCCGCCTATTTTGTTGGCCAAAAATGGAGTAAGGGTTTTTCCTGAATATATTAAGGAATAACGCATACAGCCTTTTTGGCAAACTGCATCATTGGCGATGTTCAGCAGCTTTGCATGTGCTTTAATGGCGAGAGCAAACTACCCCCTGAAATCCCTTTCCTGCAATTCTGCCTTGCTTACAAGGCCTTTATGAATACTTGGCTCAAGAAATGACTCCATTAGAGGTGTCAGTTACAACCCTGCATGTTTGTGAATTGCAGTGCCCCTGAGCACCAGTTTTCAACTTGTTGTTCAGGGAAGCAGCCACAAAGGGGCAGGATTTCTACAGACCTATTCCGGTTACTGGGGCACCTGAAGGATCGGGAAATAATTCTTCCAGATTAGGAAACTAGAGTGGCATATGCCTGTGCAAACATCTAGGGCTTGTGTCTCATTCCATCCCCCCATTCCCCTTCTTCACACGGAAAATTCCAAGCTGTGCAAAACCGGCTGTTGAGTGTGCTGCCTTCCCAAAGTGGGGAGACTCTAAGGAAAGGAGCTGGGGAACCCGAATACCAGGAGAAGTGGAGATGAGGTGACTTTCCCAAACTCTTCCCAAACAGACGGTGTACCATCCTCTGGATGTCCCATTCATGTTTTAGCTGTAGAAAGGGTCCCCTGCACCTGGAGATATGGGACCCATGGAATGGGAGCCAGGCAGTATTACTCTAAAAGTGCTGAATTTGCTGTCCCATCCTCACCAAGGCTCTCAGACCCACGAGTGTAGAGCCTTAGGTCCCATCCAGCTGTGTGTCTAGATGTGTTCAGTCCAGGTTGCATCACAGCCCTTGAACAAATTTTGTAAGAATTTCTCTCTCTCTCAGTGTCTTTTTTTTTGTTCTTGTTATTTAATTTTATAATGGAGTATAGCTGATTTTCAATGCTGTCTTTCTTCCTGCTCTAAATCTATCCACTTGATTCACTTAAGGAGAGACATCAATAAATTTTTTTACAGATTCTTACCAGTCTTACATATCCTTTTCCGGTGACAACAGTGTGCTGAGTCCAGCTCTTTGAGCTATGCAGTAGGTCCTGTCGGTTATCTATTTTGTTTATGGAAATGTATCCATGCTAATTCCAACCTCCTGGTTTATGCATCACCCCACCTCACCATTCTCCTTTAGCAGCCATAAGTGTGTTTTCTAAATGTGTGACTCTGTTTCTGTTTTGTAATTGAGTTCATGTGTAGCCATTTTTAGATACCATCTATAAGTGATACTTTATGATAAGTCTCTTTTTATATCTGACTTATGTCACTTAGAATGATCGTACCTCAGACTCCACGAGTAGCTGCAACTGGCCTTATTTCACTGATTTAATGGCTCAATAATATTCCATTGTACATAAGTACCACATCTTAATTATCCATTTTTTACTTCCAAGGACATGTAAGTTGTACCCAAGTCGAGGCATTTCTAAACAGAGCAGCACTAAAAGTAGGGGTGCCTGTGTCCTGTTGATTTTTGGTTTTCCCAAAATATATGCCCAAGAGTGGAATTGCCATATGCTCTATAGCTCTGTATTTTAGATGCTTTGGAAACACCATACACTTCTCCAGAGTGGCCTTGGCTATTTACATCCCCCCCATCAGCGTAACAAGGCTCCCTTTTCTCCATGGCCTGTGCTGCATTTCTGGTTTTACACTTTTCCAGAATGGCCCTTTTGATGAATGTGAAGTGAGACTTCTTTGTAATGCTGATTTGCATTTGGCGCTTGTTTGCATGGCCAAAAAGAGCGTATGCGTTTTTCCTGAATATATTTGTTTTTATGATGGGGTTTAGCTGATTTCCACTGCTGTGTTTATGCCGCTTTACACCCACTTGATTCACTTACAGACAGATATCAATAAATACATTTTAAGATTCTTAATAGTCACATATATTCTTAGGCGTTGAATAGGGAGTGTTGAGTCCAGTTCACTGAGCAAGGAGAAGGTCTTGTCTACTACATATTTGGTTTATGGAATGGCATCTGTGCTAATTTCAAACTCTGGTTTTATTCATTACCCCACCTCGCCTTTCCCCTTAAGCAGGCATATGTGTGTTTCCTAAATGTGAGACTCTGTTCTGTTTTGTAATTCAGTTCATGTGTAGCCATGTTTACATTCCCTCTATAAGTGATATCCTTTGATAAGTTTCTTTTTCTGTGTGACTTATTTCACTTAGAATCATCGTACCTAAATCCACGCATTATGCTGCTACTGGCCTTATGACATTGATTTCATGGCTGAGTGATATTCCATTGTACATAAGTACCACAATTTCTTTATCCATTTTTCTCTTTCCTGGGATATTTAAGGTGTACCAAAGTCGCGATTCTTGTAAACAGAGCAGCCCTAAACTTTGGGGTTGCTGTTTCTTGTTGATTTTTAGTTTTCCCAAGATATATGCCCATGAGTGGAAGTGCCCTATGCTCTGTAGCTCTATTGTTTAGATGATTTAGGAAACACTATACACTTCTCCAGAGTGGCTGTTGGCAATTTACATCAGCATATAAAGGCTCCCTGTTCTCCATGGTCTTTCCTGTCTTTCTGGTTTTTACACTTTTTTCGGATGGCCCTTTTGACCGGTGGGAAGTGAGACTTCTTTGTAGTGCGGATTTGCCTTGCCCCCTTGCTTGGTTGGCCAAGAAGGGCGTATTCGTTTTTTCCTGAATATATTCAGGAAAAAACGAATACGCCCTTCTTGGCCAACTGAATCATTGTCGAAGTTCTGCCGCTCTTCATGTGCTTTAAAGGCGAGTCCAATCTACCGCTTGAAATCTCTTTCCTGCAATTCTGCCTTGCTTTCGAATCCTCTTCGTTGCCTTACCTCAATATATTTTTGGACAATAGTTGTCCTTTATAATTCTGCAGGTTTTTGAATTGCAGTGCCCCTGAGCTCCATTTTTGAACTCGCTTTTTTGTGATCTGGCCACAAAACCGCAGGATTGCTTCAGGTCCTATTCTGGTTCCGGGGCAGCAGGCTGAGCCTTTGGTTAAATCTTCTTCCTGATGGGAAACTAGAGTGACATGTGCCCGTCCAAACACCTACAGCAAGTCTCTCATTGGTTCCCCCTCTTCCCGTTCATCCTCCGTACAAATTGCACACTGTGCAAAACAGGACGTTAAAGGTGCTGATTCTCCACGTGGGGAGATTGTTAGTAAAGCGGCTAGAATGGCGAACCCGAGGCCCAGGAGATGAAAAATGAGGTGCATTTTAGACCCCTTTCCCGATCACACGGTGTACTGGCCTCTGGGTTTCCCATGCATGTTTTACCTGTAGGAAGATTCCCTTGAACTTGAAGATTTGGGACCCATGGAATGGGTACCAGTCCGTATTACTTTAAAGGGTCTGCATTTCCTCACCCAATCTCACTAATTATCTTTGCGGAAACAGTTTCTAGCCTTATGTCTCATCCTGCTATGGGTCTAGATTTGTTCAATCCATGTTGCATCACAGCCCCTGAGCAAAAGTTGTTAGTATTTTTCTCTGTCTCACTGTCTTTTGTTTATTTTTTAATTTATTATTATATTGGTTACAGCTGATTTTCAGTTCTCTGTTTCTTGCTGCTGTACATGCACTTGATTCACGTACAGAGAGACATCAATAAATTTCTTACCAGTCGTATATATTCTTTTCCGGTGACTTGAGTGTGCTGATGCAGTTCTTTGAGGTACCGTGTAGGCCTTGTCTATTATCAATTTGGTATTTGGAACGGTATCTTTGCTAATTTCAACCTCCTGGATAATGTCTCCCCACCTTTCCCCTTTAGCAGCCTTATGTGTGTTTTCTACATATTTGACTATGTTTCTGTTTGTAATTTATTTAATGTGTAGCCATTTTTGATTCCACCTTTAAGTGATATCTTATGATATGTGTCTTTTTCTTTCTGACTTACGTCACTTAGAAGGATCGTATGTAACTCCTCCGGAGTTGTTGCAACTGGACTTATTTCATTGATTTCCGGGCTGAGTAATATCCCACTCTACATAAGTACCACATCTCTTTTATCCAGTTTTTCCTTCCAGGGACATTTAGGTTATATCCAAGTCGAGGCACTTTTAAACAGACAGGCGGTAAGCGTTGGGGTGCCAGTGTCCTGTCGATTTTTGTTTTTCCCAAGATATACGCCCATGAGTGCAAGTGCCCTATGCTCCGTAGCTCATTTTTTAGATGTTTTAGTAAACACAATACACTTCTCCAGAGTGGCCGTTGGCAATTTACATTTCCACTATCAGACTCATAGGGCTCCCTTTCTCCTTGCCCTGTCCTGCATTTCTGGTGTTTACACTTTATGAGGATGGCTCTTCTGACTGATGTGAAGTGATACCTTTTGTAGTATTGATTTCCAGTGCCCACCTGTTTGGTTGGCTAAAAAGAGTGTATGCCCTTTTCTTGAATATATTCAGAAAAAACACATACGCCCTTTTTGGCCAACTGCATCGTTGGCGATGTTCAGCCCCTTTTCTTGTGCTTTAATGGCGAGTCCTTTCTACCTCTTCAAATCCCTTTCCTGCCATTCTCCCTTGCTTACAAGTCCTTTTCGGTGACTTACCTCAAGACATTTTTCAACGATAGATATTTTCAGCTCTTCAGTTTCGTGAATTTCAGTGCCCCTGAGTTCCACTTTTCAACTTGTGTTTTTGGGAACTGGCCACACAACAGAGGGATTCCCTCTAGCCCTATTCTGTTTCCGTTGGTAATCTTAGCCTTTGGTCAATACGTCTTCCTGATTGGAAATTAGAGTGACATGTGCCTGTCCTAACACCTAGGACTTGTCTCTCATTGTTTCTCATTCTTCCGCTTCATCCTCTGGACAAATTCCAAACTGTGCGCAACAGGATGTTGACGGTGTTGACATCCCCAAGTGGAGAGATTGTTAGGAAAGATGCTGGAGGGGTGAACCCGAGCAGCAGGAGATGAGGAGACGGGATGCGTTTTCCAAACTCTTCCTGGTCAAACGGTGTACCATCCTCTGGGTGTCACAGGGCATGTTTGAGCTGTAGGAAGGGTCCTGTGCATGTAAGGAGAGCACCAGGGATTTTTGCAAATCAGTGTCTCCCCGAACCCCAAACTGGGGAATTTTTAAGCTACGGCTACACGTATGTTCATTAAGGGCCTTGGGCAGTAGGCAGAGTCCGAACATTAGATGATTGAAGTCTAAAGGGTCAGAAGCGCTCACCATTGGTGTCCCTTAGGTTACATTTCATCTGTCATTGATAGATGATGTCAATAAAAATATCTATTCTTTTTCAGATTATTTCCCCTTATAGGTTATCGCAAACTATTGACTGTAGTTCCCTGTGGTATACAGTAGTTCCCTGTTGATGATGTATTTTATACATAGCAGTGTGTATGTGTTAATCCCAAACTGTTAATTCATTCCTCCTCCCACCTTTCCCCTTTGGTAATAATAAGTTACAAGATTTTATACTTCTCAGAAATGGGGGAGCTGAAAGAGAGGTATCGTTTTCAACGGAAAAGCATTCGAAACCAGATTGAAGCTTCAGGGCTTCCCTGGTGGCGCAGCGGTTGAGAGTCCGCCTGCCAATGCAGGGGACACGGGTTCGTGCCCTGGTCCGGGAAGATCCCACATGCCGCGGAGCGGCTAGGCCCGTGAGCCATGGCCACTGAACCTGTGCGTCCACAGCCTCTGCTCCGCAACAGGAGAGGCCACAACAGTGAGAGGCCGGTGTACAGCAAAAAAAAAAAAAAAAAAAAGATTGAAGCTTCAGCCAGGATTATTAGATGTACATCCTTGGAAAGAAATCACTTCATTTCTCTAATGTTGAACTGACAAATAAGACAAACCCCTTCACTGAACTTGCTTATAATAAAGTGAAGGAAATATCAAATGGAAGTGTTAGAAACATCTTATTTTACCCGAGCCTTATACACTGCTCTATGTTAATTACAGTTTGGCTCACACATCTGTTCATTGAAGTTACAATGTTCTCAATTTCTGTTACTGATCCTCCAGAGTGGGCCCCAACAAGGGTCCCCCTGCTCAGTGTCATTGGAGCCAACAGAACGAGACTGACTTTCGTTCAGAAGCAAAGGAAACTTTCTATTTTGATCAGAGAATGGAGAGGTGAGAGCGTGCGCTCCCCCGCGGGCTGTGGGCCTGGCTGCTGTGTAGGGATCCCGTCAGCTTCAGCGGGAGGGAGGGGGCGGAGCTTTTGAGGGCCGTGTTGGCTGGAGCTGAGGCTCTATGTCGAGGAGTCTGCACGGGGGCCCCACGAGCTGAGGTGTCGACCCAGCCATTTTGCACTAGGAAATCGGGTCTGAAGTGCCGGGTGTGGGACCTCTGCACATGGCAACTTAGGAGCACGTGAAATTAGACAAAGCACAAAGGATAAAAAGGTTAGACTTTATTTTATTGCCCAGATTCTATTTTTACCTCCCAGGATATTTTAATCGGCATTGCCAGTGACAAACTCCTCCTCTGACTTTTGTCCCGTTCCTCATTCTTGGGGCATGAGGGTGCAGACCCCTCTTCTGAAAATGCTTCGTGCTGAGTTGGGAGTCCTCATACCCGGGGGTGGGGAGGGGCAGAACTTCTCCCCAGCAGCCTCCAGGTGAGGTTGGTTGTCCCCAGGCCTCCTGCCTCACTGCTCGTCGGCCTGAGCACCAGCATTGGAAGTGTTATAGATTCTAATGTCCTTTAAGGGTCCAGGAAAGAGATGTGCAGAGACGCTGGGGGGGGCCGGTTTTACCCCGCCCCACATTTGTTCGGCCACCTTAGGCTGACGGTTTCTGCCAGCCTAGATGCTCTGACCAGTAGTCTGCGCTTTCTTCAATTAGGTCCCTGAATTAACGTGCAAACAGCACCAGGTGTCAGAGCCCTGCCCGCTCACCTCCCAGACAGTCCAGGGTCGGTGGTGATCCAGGACCACGACGGCCACTGAGTCAACGGTCTTCTGAAGTAGCTAGGAGTCCAGCCAGTCTCATTGGCCGCCGTCACCGCGGTGTCTGTAGGCTTTTCTATGGTGACAGTGTGATATACGGTTCCCCCGCCAAGCTTATTAGCTCTCCTCTGGGTGCAGTAAGTTCTGCAAGCAAGTAGTCTGCTCTTTTGGGGCACACTCTTGTTGTTTTCTGAGAGAAACTCCAGGTCAAGTGATGGTCACACGAGTCGTCATGGGGGTCCATTGCCCCCGGTTGTCTCTCTGGAGGTTGGAGTTGGAGGGCCTCCTCACTTGAGGTCAGCGTGCCCACGGAGTGATCCCTGCAACTTCAGGGCATGGTGGGTGGTTAGGATCACCACATGGGGTCCTTTTCCCTTAGGAGGGAGCTGGCCTTGTGGGCTGCTGATTTCCAGGTTTTTAGATACCACCAGTATCCTGGCCGGATGGGGCGGCGGGCCAAGCCCTTGGTGACCGTATCTTCTCCTACCTGGACGGCATACTTGAGATGTTCCAGTTCAAGTGGTCCCAGTTTTTGCACTAATACTCCAAGGGCGATTCTGCTTCTATGGGGAATGTAAAGGTCAAAGGGTTTAGCTAAATTAGGGAGTTCCAGGGCAAGGGTCTGAATTGACTGCTCTTTCCATTCTTGAAAGGCCACTTCTGGATTCTATTCGAAAGGATCATCATCTTTTCCTTTCAGTGTTTCATATAGAGGCGTGGCTATTAGACTGTAGTTAGGGATCCAGATGCAGCAAACCCTGGCCTCCCCAGGAACCCCTAAGCTGTCTTCTAGTTTTAGAAGGTGTAAGACTGCAAATGGCTTCTTCCCTTTCCTGGGATGGGCTTCTCCGACCTTCTGTGAGAATGAAGCCCAGGCAGGTCACCTTAGTCTGTGATATTTGCACCTTTTTCTTGGACACCTTCTATCCTTTGTTGGCTAGGTAGTTCAGAGGCCTCCTTAGTAGGCCTGGCGATCAGAATGTCCTCTGCATATTGAAGGAGGGTTCCCTTTTCCAGAGGTAGAACTTTTAGGTGTTTAGCTAACGTTTCCCCAAAGATGGTGTGGAAATTTTTGAACCCTTGGGGCAGAACGGCCCAGCAGTATTGTTTTTGTTGTATGTTGAGTCCTGCCACTCACAAGCCAAAATTTCTTGTGACTCTGGGACTAATGGAATACAGAAGAAGGCATCATTGAAGTCTAATACAGAATACCATGTCCTGGTGGATGGTAGAATGACCAGCAGGGTGTAGGAATTAGGAACGACTGGATGTATATCCTCGGTGGCTTCACTGACTGTCCTGACATCCTTTACCAGGTCCCCAGCAGCCCACAGGGCTCTCGTGGTCACGCCCCTCCCAGGATATGGAGTTCACCTGGGCAGGTCTCCAGCAGCCCACGGGGCTCTCATGGTCAGGCCCCTCCCAGGATACGGAGCTCCCCTGGGCAGGTACCCCGGCAGGGCTGGGCACACAGGAACCGTGCACATAGCCCTCATTGCAGAGCATTGCCAGCTCACCTGTTGCTCAGAGCTGACACAGAGCACCTCAGAGCAGGACTAGAACTAACAAACAGCAGCTCCGACAGGTCTGTGACCCTGGGTGTCACTCTGTGTGGCCTCCCTCCGCCTGGTCTTCCAGAGACTTCCACTGCAGCCGGGGCACCAGGCCTCTGTCTCCACCCATCACCCTTCCTCTCCCTGACTCCTGGGCTCCTCTCATTAGGAGAGGGTCTTCTTGAAGTTGTCTCCCACTCATGGGCCAGATAAAATGATTAGAAAACAAGCCGGAGCTGCAGCCCCTTGTCTATGCTGACTCTCAGGAGCCCACACCTGTTGCTTGGACCTGGCCGGTTCAGCAAGGTCCATTTTCTGCAATGTGAGCCCCTGAGGGGTGAGGACTGGCTGACCTGGGCAGCCTGACCCTGCCGGCCAGCCCTCCCCAGGTGTGCCTGGGTTGAGGTCAATATAAACACCGCTCCAGGCAGCAAGAGCCGCTGCAGCTGTGCCTGACGCCATATTCTCTGCCCCGTCAGCAGTCTGGGGGCTGTGCTGGTGGGACGGAGGGGCCACGGCTTTGAGGGTGGCCCGGTGTGAGTGGGGCTCTGCTGGACTTTCCGCAGGAGTTGCCGGGCTGCCACCTGCTAAAGAAGAGGATGTGTCACCCATACCTGCCACTGGAATTTCTCCCTGTGCAGAGGTGAGGAAGGAAAAAATCAATGGGGGCCGGGACAGGAGGGGTATCTCAGGCAGGGAAATGGAAAGCTTCCAGAAGAGCGCCCAGGGCCAGGACCATCCTGGCTGGCCTGCAGGCACCAAGTCGGCCGGCGTGCTGTCGCTGGTGTGACTCCACGGCCCTTCCTCTAGGCATTCAAGTCCTTGTACATATTCAGGTGTTTTACCTGGGAAGGGTGGGAACAGTTCAGCAGCAGCTGGCCTGGGGCTCAGCTCACGTCTACTCAGACGCCTCGGCATGGTCCCCCAGCTTCGCAACGAGGACGCTTCTTGCGGGGGGGGGGCTGCTGGCTGCATGGGAGACGATTCCCCACCTCTGACCAACTTCAGAATTGTTTACCACTGGAGCAAGTGCCCTGATAGGGTTTTCCTCTGTATGACCGGTGGGTTCTGTTTTTTCTCTTTTTCCTTTTTTTCTTTTTTGGCTCAAGGTAGGTTTTATTCCTCTTCTTGTATTTATAGATATAAGCATGGAAATAATTCATTCATATAAATATGTCTATGGGAAGGAAAAACTTCTTTTTCTGTTTTTTAAAAAATATTATTTTAATTTTTAAATTAAATTAAATTTATTTTTTTATACCACAGGTTCTTATTGGTTATCTATTTTATACATATAAGTGTATATATGTCAATCCCAGTCTCCCAATTCATCCCTCCACCACCACCCTGCCATTATGTGTCTCTATTTCTGCCTTGAAAACCAGTTCATCTGTACCGTTTTTCTAGGTTCCACATGTATGCATTAATATACAATATTTGTTTTTCTCTTTCTGACTTACTTCACTCTGTATGACAGTCTCTAGATCTATCCACGTGTCTACAAATGACCCAATTTCACTCCTTTGTATGGCTGAGTAATATTCCATTTTATATATGTACCACATCTTTTCCATTCTTCTGTCTGTGGGCATTTATCTTGCTTCCACGACCTGGCTATTGTAAATAGTGCTGCAGTGAACACTGTGGTACATGACTCTTTTTGAATTATGGTTTTCTCTGGGTATATGCCCAGTAGTGGATTGCTGGATCATATGGTAATTCTATTTTTAGTTTTTTAAGGATCCTCCATACTGTTCTCCATAGTGACTGTATCAATTTACATTCCCACCAATAGTGGAAGAGCGTTCCCTTTTCTCCACACCCTCTCCAGCATTTGTTGTTTGTAGATTTTCTGATGATGCCCATTCTAACAGGTGTGAGGTGATACCTCATTGTAGTTTTGATTTGCATTTCTCTAATAATTAGTGATGTTGAGCAGCTTTTCATGTGCTTCTTGGCCATCTCTATGTCTTCTTGGAAGAAATGTCTGTTTAGATCTTCTTCCCATTTTTGTATTGGGTTGTTTGTGTTTTTAATATTGCACTGCATGAGCTGTTTATATATATTGGAGATTAATCCTTTGTCCATTGATTCATTTGCAAATATTTTCTCCCATTCTGAGGGTTGTCTTTTCATCTTGTTTGTAGTTTCCTTTGCTTTGCAAAAGCTTTTTTTTTTTTTTTTTTTAGCGGTACGCGGGCCTCTTTTTTTTGAGGTACGCGGGCCTCTCACTGCTGTGGCCTCTCCTGTTGCGGAGCACAGGCTCCGGACGCGCAGGCTCAGCGGCCATGGCTCACGGGCCCAGCCGCTCCGCGGCATGTGGGATCTTCCCGGACCGGGGCACGAACCCGCGTCCCCTGCATCGGCAGGCGGACTCTTAACCACTGCGCCACCAGGGAAGCCCTGCAAAAGCTTTTAAGTTTCATTTGATCCCATTTGTTTATTTTTTTATTCCATTACTCTAGGAGGTGGATCAAAAAAGATCTTGCTGTGATTTATATCAGAGTATTCTTCCTATGTTTTCCTCTCAGAGTTTTATAGTGTCTGGCATTACATTTAGGTCTTTAATCCATTTGAGTTTATTTTTGTGTGTGGTGTTAGGGAGTGTGCTAATTTCATTCTTTTACATGTAGCTGTCCAGTTTTCCCAGCACCACTTATTGAAGAGACTGTCTTTTCTCCATTGTATATCCTTGCCTCCTTTGTCATAGATCAGTGGACCATAGGTGTGTAAGTTTATCTCTGGGCTTTCTTTTTTTATTCTTTTACATCTTTATTGTAGTATAATAGCTTTACAATTGTGTGTTATTTTCTGCTGTATAAAAAAGTGAATCAGCTATATGTATACATATAACACCATATCCCCTCCCTCTTGCATCTCCCTCCCACCCTCCGTATCCCACCCCTTTAGGTGGTCACAAAGCACTGAGCTGATCTCCCTGTGCTATGTGGCTGCTTCCCAGTAGCTATTGATGTTACATTTGGTAATGTATGTATGTCCACGCCACTCTCACATTTCATCCCAGCTTACCCATCCCCTCCCCATGTCCTCAAGTCCTTTCTCTACATATGTGTCCTTAATCCTGTCCTTCCCCTAGGTTCTTCATAAACTTATTTTTCTTTTGATTCCATATATCTCTGTTAGCATATGGTATTTGTTTTTCTCTTTCTGACTGACTTCACTGTGTAGGACTGACTCTAAGTCCATCCAGCTCACTACAAATAACTCAGTTTTGTTTCTTTTTATGGCTGAGTAATACTCCATTTTATATATGTGCCATATCTTCTTTATCCATTCATCTGTCGAGGGACACTTAGGTTGCTTCCACGTCCTGGCTATCGTAAATAGAGCTGCAAGGAACACTGTAGTACCTGACTCTTTTTGAATTATGGTTTCGTCAGGGTAAATGTCCAGTAGTGGGATTGCTGGGTCATATGGTTGTTCTGTTATTAGTTTTTAAGGAACCTCCATACTGTTCTCCCTAGTGGCTATATAAATTTCCATTCCCACCAACAGTGCAAGAGGGTTCCCTTTTCTCCAGTAAATGTCTCTCCTGCATTTATTGTTTGTAGATTTTTTGATGATGGCCATTCTGACTGCTGTGAGGTGATACCTCACTGTAGTTTTGATTTGCATTTCTCTAATGATTAGTGATGTTGAGCATCCTTTCATGTGTTTGTTGGCAACCTGTATATCTTCTTTGGCGAAATGTCTATTTAGGTCTTCTGCCCATTTTTGGATTGGGTTGTTCGTTTATGTGATATTGAGCTACATGAGCTGCCTTTTGGAAATTAATCCTTTGCCATTTGCTTCATTTGAAAATATTTTCTCCCATTCGCATGGTTGTCTTTTTGTCTTGTTTATGTTTTCCTTTGCTGTGCAAAAGATTTTAACTTTCATTAGGTCCCATTTTTTATTTTTGTTTTTCTTTCCACTTCTCTAGGAGGTGGGGCAAAAAGGATCTTGCTGTGATTTATGTCATAGAGTGTTCTGCTTATGTTTTCCTCTAAGAGTTTTACAGTGTCTGGTCTTACATTTAGGTCTCTAAGACATTTTGAGTTTATTTTTGTGTATGGTGTTAGGGAGTGTTCTAATTTCATTCTTTTACATGTAGCTGTCCAGTTTCCCCAGCACCACTTACTGAAGACACTGTCTTTTCTCCATTGTATACCCTTGCCTCCTTTGTCATAGATTAGTTAACCATAGGTACATGGTTTTATCTCTGTGCCTTCTCTCCTGTTCTATTGGTCTGTATTTCTGTTTTTGTGTCAGTACCATATTGTCTTGATTACTGTAGCTTTGTAGTATAGTATGAAGTCTGGAAGTCTCATTCCTCCAGCTCTTATTTTCCTCTCAAGACTGCTTTGGCTATCTGGGGTCTTTTGTGTCTCCCTACAAATTTTAAGATTTTTTGTTCGAGTTCTGTAGAAGATGGCACTGGTAATTTGATAGGGATTGCATTGAATCTGTAGGTTGCTTTGGGTAGCATAGTCATTTCCACAGTATTGATTCTTCTAATCCAAGAACACAGTATATGTCTCCATCTGTTTATATCATCTTTGATTTCTTTCATCCGTGTCTTATAGTTTTCTGAGTACAGGTCTTTTACTTCATTTGGTAGGTTTATTCCTAGGTATTTTATTCTTTTTGTTGCAGTGGTAATGGGATCGTTTCCTTAATTTCTGTTTCTGATCTTTCATTGTTAGTGTATAGGAATGCAAGAGATTTCTGTGCATTAATTTTGTATCCTGCACCTTTACCAAATTCATTGATTAGCTCTAGTAGTTTTCTGGTGGCATCTTTATGATTCTCTATCTATGATATCATGTCATCTGCAAACAGTGACAATTTTACTTCTTCTTTTCCAATTTGTATTCCTTTTATTTCTTTCTCTTCTCTGATTGCTGTGGCTAGGACTTCCAAAACTATGTTGAATAATAGTGGTGAGAGTGGAAATCCACGTCTTGTTCTTGATCTTAGAGGAAATGCTTTCAGTTTTTCACCATTGAGAATGATGTTTGCTGTGGGTTTGTCATATATGGCCCTTATTATGTTGAGGTAGTTTCCCTCTATGCCCACACTCTGCAGAGTTTTTATCATAAATGCATGTTGAATTTTCTCAAAATCTTTTCCTGCATCTATTGAGATGATACTATGGTTTTTATTCTACAATTTGTTAATATGGTGTATCACATTGATGGATTTGTGTATATTGAAGAATCCTTGCATCCCTGGGATAAACCCCACTTGATCATGGTGTATGATTCTTTCAGTGTTGTTCGATTCTGTTTGCTAGTATTTTCTTGAGGATTTTTACATCTATATTCATCAGTGGTACTGCTCTCTAATTTTCTTTCCTTGTAGTATCTGTGTCTGGTTTTGGTGTCAGTGTGATGGTGGCCTCATAGAATGAGTTTGGGAGTGTTCCTTCCCCTGCAATATTTTTGAAGAGTTTGAGAGGGTTGGGTGTTAGCTGTTCTCTAAATGTTTGATAGAATTCACCTGTGATGCCCTTTGGTTCTGGGCTTTTGTTTGTTGGAAGATTTCTAATCACAGTTTCAATTTCATTGCTTGTGATAGGTTTGTTCTTATTTTCTGCTTCTTCCTGGTTCAGTCTTGGAAGGTTATCCCTTTCGAAGAATCTGTCCATTTCTTCCAGGTTGTCCATTTTATTGGCATAGAGTTGCTTGTAGTAGTGTCCTATGATGCTTTGTATTTCTGTGGTGTCTGTTATAACTTCTCCTTTTTCATTTCTAATTTTATTGATTTGAGTCCTCTCCCTCTTTTTCTTGAGTCTGGCTAAAGGTTTATCATTTTTGTTTATCTTCTCAAAGAACCAGCTTTTAGTTTTATTGATCTTTGCTATTGTTTTTATTTCATTTATGTTTGCTCTGATCTTTATGATTTCTTTCTTTCTACTAAGTGGGTTTTGTTATTCTTTCTCTAGTTCCTTTAGGTGTAAGGTTAGATTGTTTATTTGAGATTTTTCTTGTTTCTTGACGTAGGCTTGTATTGCTATAAACTTCCCTCTTAGAACTGCTTTTGCTGCATCCCATAGGTTTTGGATCATCATGTTTTTCTTTTCATTTTTTTCTAGGTAGTTTCTGATTTCCTCTTTTATTTCTTCAGGGATCTCTTGGTTATTTACTGACGCATTGTTTAGCCTCCATGTGTTTGCGTTTTTTACGTTTTTTTCCCTGTAATTGATTTCTAATCTCATAGCATTGTGGTCGGAACAGCTGCTCGATATGATTTCAGTTTTCTTAAATTTTCTGAGGCTTTATTTGTGACCCAAGATGTGAGCTATTCTGGAGAATGTTCCATGTGCCATTGAGAAGAATGTGTAATCTGCTGTTTTTGGATGGAATGTCCTATAAATATTAATTAAATCTGTCTGGTGTACTGTGTCATTTAAAGCTTGTGTTTCCTTATTAATTTTCTGTCTGGATGATCTCCACTGGTGTAAATGAGGTGTTAAAGTCCCCTGCTATTATTGTGTTACTGTTGATTTCCTGTTTTACAGCTGTTAGCAGTTGCCTTATGTATTGAGGTGCTCCTATGTTGGGTACATATATATTTATAATTGTTATATCTTTTTCTTGGATTGATCCCTTGATCATTATGTAGTGTCCTTCCTTGTCTCTTGTAACATTCTTTAAAGTCTATTTTATCTGATATGAGTATTGCTACTCCAGCTTTCTTTTGATTTTCATTTGCATGGAATATCTTTTTCCATCCCCTCACTTACAGTCTGTATGTGTCCCTAGGTCTGAAATGGGTCTTTTGTAGACAGCATATATATCAGTCTTGTTTTTGTATCCATTCAGTGAGCCTGTGTCTTTTGATTGGAGCATTTAATCCATTCACATTTAAGGTAAATATGTATATGTATGTTCCTTTTACTATTTTCTTAATTGTTATGGGTTTGTCTTGGCGGGTCCTTTTCTTCTCTTGTGTTTCCCACTTAGAGAAGTTCCTTTACCATTTGTTGTAGAGCTGGTTTGGTGGTGCTGAATTCTCTTAGCTTTTGCTTGTCTGTAAAGGTTTTAATTCCTCCATCGAATCTGAGTGAGATCCTTGCCGGGTAGAGTCATCTTGGTTGTAGGTTCTTCCCTTTCATCACTTTAAATTTATCATGCCACTCCCTTCTGGCTTGTAGATTTTCTGCTGAGAAATCAGCTGTTAACCTTATGGGAGTTCCCTTGTATGTAAATTGTCATTTTTCCCTTAGTGCTTTCAATAATTTTTCTTTCTCTTTAATTTTTGTCAGTTTGATTACTATGTGTCTTGGCGTTTTTCTCCGTTGGTTTATCCTGCCTGGGACTCTCTGAGCTTCCTGCACTTGGGTGGCTATTTCTTTTACTAGGGAAGTTTTTGACTATAATCTCTTCAAATATTTTCTCGAGTCCTTTCTCTTCCTCTTCTCCATCTGGGACCCCTATAATGCGAATGTTGTTGTGTTTAATGTTGTCCCAGAGGTCTCTTAGGGTGTCTTCATTTATTTTCCTTCTTTTTCTTTATTCTGTTCCATGGCAGTGATTTCTACCTTTCTGTCTTCCAGGTCACTTACCTGTTCTTCTGCCACAGTTATTCTGCTACTGATTCCTTCTAGTGTATTTTTCATTTCATTTATTGTATTGTTCATCTCTGTTTGTTCTTTAATTCTTCTAGGTGTTTGTTCCTTAATTCTTCTAGGTCTTTGTTAAGCATTTCTTGCATCTTCTCGGTCTTTGCCTCCATTCTTTTTCTAAGATCTTGGATCATCTTCACTATCATAATTCTTTTTCTGGAAGCTTGCCTATCCCCACCTCATTTCATTGTTTTTCTGGGGTTTTATCTTGTTCCTTGATCTGGTATAAAGTCCTCTGCATTTTCATTTTGTCTGTCTTTCTGTGAATGTGGTTTTCCTTCCACAGGCTGCAGAATTGTTCTTCTTGATTCTGCTGTCTGCTCTCTGGTGGATGAGTCTATCTTAGAGGATTGTACAAACTTCCTGATGGGACAGACTGGTTTCCTGATGGGACAGACTGGTGGTGGGTTGAGCTGGGTGTTGTTCTGGTGGGCAGAACTTTAATCTGTTTGTGGATTAAATAAAACTTTAATAAAAAGTTTAATCCACTTGTCTGCTGATGCATGGGGCTGGGTTCCCTCCCTCTTGGTTGTTAGGCCTGAGGCAACCCAGCACTGGAGCCCAGCTTGCTCTTGGTGGGGCTAATGGTGGACTCTAGGAGGGCTCACGCCAAGGAGTATTTCCCAGAACTTCTGCTGGCAGTGTCGTTGTCCCCACGGTGAGCCACAGCCACTCCCTGCCTCTGCAGGAGACCCTCTGAAACTAGCAGATAGGTCTGGTCTTTCACCAACGGGGTGACAGCTCCTTCCCCTGGGTCCTGATGTGCACACTACTGTGTGTGCCCTCCAAGAGCGGAGTCTCTGTTGAGACTGTGAGTCTCTGAGTGCAGTTGAGACTCTGAGACTCTGAATGGTCACACAGACTCTGGGTCCTGTGATGCTTCGATACTTTGTGGTTCTAGATATCCTATAGGAGACAGTCCACAGCAGGTGAAGCTAACACTGTCAGTAGAGGTGGTGAAGCCAAAGATCTGCAGTTCCGACTAGAGGTGAGATGTACATAGAGGACAAAGTCATCTCGTGTGAATGTAGTTCAGGCACGTTTAAGATGAATGCAGTCATGTTAATGCCTAACATCTTCTATCTTGTGCCTCCTGTCAGGGACCCCATGCTCAGTTCCTGAGGCTCCTGTTAGTCATGTACAGGGGACTAGAGAGTGGGCTCTGTCCAGTCTGAGCCCTGAGTTAACTTGTGTGTATCTTACGATACTTTGTATTTCTGTGGTGTCTGCTGTAACATCATCTCTTTCATTTCTGATTTATTTGGGCCCTCTGTTTTTTTAAAAAAACATATTACTGTTGTCTTTTACTCTTTACAGAAGTTTAATAAGTGTCTGATCTACTACCCTTACTGTTGTATACTTTTTACAGTGAGATTTTTACTTTAGTTTGTTTTCTTGTTACTATCAATAATTAGTGAGACTTCTTTTAAGCTACCTTCAACACTGCTTATAAAGCTGCTTTATTAGTGATGACAGAGCCTTAATGGAAGTTGTGTTCTGGTTGTAAATTAGAATGCAATGTGCCAGCAAAAAGCCCCTTAAGTTTATGTCTCATTGCTTTTTCTTCTCTTTTTAATTTAATTTTTTCTCACAGCAAGTTTGATTACAATGTTTTGTGGTTATAGGTGTGCAAGATGTGGTTCTTTTACACATATACATATATCTATTCTTCTTTGGGTCCTTCTCCCATGTAGCTTATGACACAATGTTGAGTAGTGTTCTCTTCGTATGCCGTAGGTCTTTGGTGATTTTATATTTCACATATGTTTCTATATCTGTGTTAACCCCAATATCCTAATGTATCCATTCCTCACATCTTTCCATTTGGTGAACCATAACTTTGTTTAATGAATCTGTGATTGCCTTTCTCTGTGGAAATATCTTCATTGGTGTCAATTTTTAGCTAACACCTATAAGGGATATTATAGGATATGTGTCTTTCGCTGTCTGACTTAGTACAATTTGCCTGATTACCTCTAGAATCATCTATGGAGCTGCAAATGGCATTGTTTCATTTTTTTCCTTGGCTAATATTCCATCTGTACATGTACCAGTTCTGCTTTGTCCAGTCACGTCTTGATGGACTTTTTGGTTGCCTCCAGGTCTTGGCTATTGTTATACTGCAGCAATGCACATTTGCCTGCCTGTGTCTTTCCAATTCTGTCTTCTTATGTTATAGGCCCAGGAGTCGGCCTCCTGTATCATATGGTATCTCAGGGTTTACCTTTCAAATGCACCATGATTCTGTACTCATTAGTGGCACTTTCCAGGTTACATCCCACTTAAAGCTGAGGGTATGCATTTCTTCACAACACCTTCAGCATTTAGTGTTTGTAGTTTTCTGGCTGCTGGATATTCTGACTGGTGTGAGCTCATACCTCTTTGTGGTTGAGTTTGCATGTGACTCATAATCCGTTGAAATTGAGCTTTAAGGCATGTCCTTTTTATTTTTCAAACTGTGACTACAGCTTAGTTCGTCAAAGTGTTTTCTTAAAGTATATGTCACATTGTGAAATTTATTGGCTATTACCTCCCTCAAGACATTTTGAGGGCAGGTTTCATTTACAGCCCTGCAGTACTTGTTCACATGAAGTGACCATTGGCACAGGCTTTAAAGCTGCTTTTGCAGGTAACGGCCAGAGGGTGGCAGCCTCTCTATGTACCCCACGCTGGTACTAGGGAAACAGACCTTCCTGCAAATCCTCTTCCTCGGTTATAAATTAGACTGCCATGTGCCCTGATAAACCCCCAAAAGCTTATGTCTCCTTACTCATGTTTGTTTTTTTAATTCATATTTTCTAGTGGAGTAATATTCCATTGTGTACATGGACCGCTTCTTCTTGGTGCACTCCTCTGTTGATGGACATTTTCGTCGCTTCCAAGTGTTGGCTATGGTAAGTATTGCTGGAGTGCAGGCTTGCCAGCCTGTGCCTTTTGATTCTCATTTTCTCAGGTGATAGGCCCAGCAGTGGGTGTGACCGATTGCCTAGTACCTCAGTGTTCCCCTTTTCACAGCACCGCCACTGTGTTTTCTCATTAGTGGCTCTTACCACGTCCCCCTTAGAACCGAGGGTACGCGTTTCTCCACAATCCCTTCAGCATTTATTGTTTGCAGCATTTTGCTAATGGCCATTCTGAGTGCTGTGAGCTGATAGGTTTTTGTAATTTGGGTTTGCATGTCTTTAAACATTCCTAAAATTCATCATTTTTCCATGCCTGTTTCTTTTCTTCTCCAAAAAAGAAAAGAAAAGAAAAGAAAGACGTGGGGGTACAATATACCTCTTGAAATCGTTTTCTTGGAATGTTGCCCTCTTTTGAATTTTTGGTCGATGTTTGACCCCAGGAATTTTTTGGAGGGCAGGTGTTATTTACAGGTCTGCAAGTTTGGTGACTATTTAGTGACCCTTAGCACTGGGTTTAAAGCTGCTGTTGTAGGAAACGGCCACAAGGCGGCAGCATTTCTCCATTCCTAAACCTGGGGACTAGGGCAGCAGAGCCTTTCTGGAAGTCGTGTTCCTAGGTTGTAAATTAGAATGGAATGTGCCAGGAGGAGCGCGCGTAAGTTTATGTCGCATTACTTCTGGTTGGTTTTTTCAATTATTTTAATCGGGGTAATGATTGATTAGAATATTGTTTGTCCTGGGTGTACACAATCTGGTTCATTTGTACATCATATACGTGTATTCACGTCCAGATCCTCTTCCCATGTAAAATACTACAGAGTGTTCCGTACACCTCCCTTGCTACGTGGTCGGTCTTTTTGATATATGTATATAATATGTATTTGTATACGTATGGTAACGCTAATCTTAATTTATCCATTCCGCCCACCTTTCCTTTTAGAGAAGCATAGTTGTTTTCTAAGTCTGTGAGTGTCTTTCTCTGTGGAAATATGTTCATTTGTGTCAGTTATTAGATAACGCCTATAAGTGATATCATAGGATATAGGTCTTTTGCTTTCTGACTTACCCCATGTTCTGTGATCATCTCCAAGCTCGTCTGTGGTGCCTCAAAGAGCAGTGTTTCATTGTTTTCCGTGGTTAACATTCCATTGTGTACATGGACCACTTCTTCTTAATCCATTCGTCTGTTGATGGACATTTTGGTAGCTTCACTGTCTCGGCTGTTGTGAGTAAGGCCGCAGTGCAGCTGTTGCAGCCCAGGTCTTCCCGCTTCTGGTCTTCTCAGGTGAGAGGCCCAGTGGCGTGACTGCTGGATTGAATGGTACCTCAATTTTTACTTCTAAAGGCAGCTCCTTTCTGTTCTTACTGGCTGTTACCACTTTACATCTCACCAGCAGCTAGAGGGTACACAGTTCTCTAAAACCCCTTCAGTATTGATTGTGTGGAGAATTTTTGCTGATCGTCAGTCGACAGGTGTGAGTTGCCAAGATTTTGTAGATTAGATTTGCATGAGTCTAATAATTCCTGAGGTTGAGCTTTTATCCACTTTCCTTTTAATTTATTTATGTACTTATTTATTTACGTGTTTATTTATTTTTGCGGTACGCGGGCCTCTCACTGTGGTGGTCTCTCCCGCTGCGGAGCACAGGCTCTGGAGGCGCAGGCTCAGCGGCCATGGCTCACGGGCCCAGCCACTCCACGGCATGTGGGATCTTCCTGGACCGGGGCACGAACCCGTGTCCCCTGCCTCGGCAAGCGGACTCTCAACCGCTGCGCCACCAAGGAAGCCCCTGTTTTGAATTTTTTTGTCCATTCCCTACCTCAGCACAATATTTTAGGGCAGGTGTCCTTTACGGCCCTGAGTCCTTGTGACTATTAAGTGACCATTAGCTGCGGGCTTAAAGCCGCTCTTGCGGGAAACGGCCACAAGGCGGCAGCGTTTCTACCTTTGCAGCTCTGGGTTCTTGGGCGACAGCGCTTTCCTGGAAATGGTGTTAGTAGCCTGCAGGTTAGAGGGGAATGTGCCAGGGCAAACCCCCAAGAGCTTATCTCGCCTACTTCTTGTGTTTTAAATTAAATTTTGTTTAGGTATCAGAGCAAATTTGATTAAAAAAAAACGCAGTTTCTCCTGAGTGTACAGAACCTGGTCCATCATATCAACGTATCTGTCTATTCCTCTTTGGATCCTTTCCCGTGTAGGTTATTATAGAGTGTTGAGTAGACCTCTTGGCATTCCATAGGTATTTTGTGATTCTATATTTCATCTGTATTAGTACGTGTCTGTTAACCCCCATATCATAATTCATACATTCCTTTCACCTTTCCATTTGGTGAAACGTAATTTTGTTTTCCTAATCCATGCTTTTCCTTCTCTTGGAAGTAAGTTCATGAGTATCAATTTTTAGGTAACGCCTATAAGGGATGTCATAGGCTATCTGTCTTTCAGTTTCTTTCTTACTTCAAGTTGGCAGGTTATCTCTAGGTCCTTGTATGGTGGTGCAAACAGCACTGTTTCATTGTTCCCCAAGGCTAATATTCCATTGTTGACATGGACCACTTCCTCTTTGTGCATTTTTCTGTTGGTGGACATGTTGCTTTCTTGCAAGTCTTGGCTATATTAAATGTTTCTGCCGTGCAGGATTGCCAGCCCGTGTCTTTTCCATTCTGCTCTGCTCAGGTGACAGGCGCATCAACGGACCGACCAGATCACATGGTAGCTCAATTTTTACCCTTAAACGCACCTCCATTATGTTCTCCCTGCTGGCTGTTACCAGTTTACATCCCCCCAGCAGCTAGTGGGTACACAGATTTCTGAAACCCCTTCAGCATTTATCTTTTTTTTTTTTTTTTTTTTAAACATCTTTATTGGGGTATAATTGCTTTACAATGGTGTGTTAGTTTCTGCTTTATAACAAAGTGAATCAGCTATACATATACATATGCTCCCATGTGTCTTCCCTCTTGGGTCTCCCTCCCTCCCACTCTCCCCATCCCACCCCTCCAGGCTGTCCCAAAGC